>NC_068343.1:35118571-35343280 GCF_014633365.1 Diospyros lotus | reverse complement strand
AGGATGGATAGCATGGGAATGAAGATTCAAGCTCCTTCTATGGCTTATGGTAGCCTATTCCTTTGTAGTACGATTGTATGTTTTTATAAACACCATGAGAAGGAGTAAGGGAATATTATTTTCTTTCTTTGTTCTGTAAGCATTTGTGAAAAAATAGTGGGTGTTTGATGTATGTTGTGGAAGCATCAAGAGTATTGTTAAGCCTTAATTATGGAAAAAATAGAGGCAAAAATTGAATGAATGTGAGGTGTATTTATTTAATTTAATTTTTGAAAAATTTGGGGTTTAAAGCCCAGAAAAAAGAAAAAGAAAAGAAGTGAAGATGGCAGCACGGCAAGCGCACAGCGGCCCCAGTATGCCGGCGAGCCCCGTCGGCCAATTATTTTTAAAAATTTGAAATTATTGGGTATTTTTGGGTAATTCTTAAATGATTTTGGGCCCCAAAGGGATTTTCAAAATAAAGGAATTTTTCGGGCATTTTGGAGAATAATGCCGAATTTTTAGAAAATTGAAAATTTTGAATTTTCCCTCCAAAATTGTTATAAATTGATGGGTTAATTGAAGTTGTGAATTTTTTGGAGTCTGGTGAAATTCTTGGAAAGAAGAAGAATTAAAATAAATAAGAAAATGACGATTGGGTATCTTAATGAGATTTTGTTTACCCAAGTGCAGTATGGTTAAGCCCAATTCTACTAGTGAATCCTGGGGTTGAGGGAAGGGAAGGATGAGCCTAGTTCCCACATAGGGTGTTTCGTCTTGAAACATGGTCCGCCCTTCACCAAAGGCCGGACAGGTGGATAATTCTGGTAATTGTTCACGAGTGACACCCGTAACTGGGAACCGCGGGCGTCACAGGAATGTTAGCTCCTTCTCATTTTTGCGACTTGTGTATGGACGAAAAAGAACACCCATGTTTCAAATTGATGCCAAAAGGAAATGGGTAAAAGTGAACGACAATACGTTTTTCAACTCTTGAAAAACCACACCAAAAACTCTCTAGTTTGGGCAACCCATAAAGCGGTATTTATAAGGAACTCTAGGATTTCTTAAAACCTAATGGATATGGGCCGGCCCACTTAATTAGTCCAATTAGGAACTTAATTAAATGGGTTTATTCTAATCAAACTAGAAATATAATTAAATGGCCCAAATCCTTTTATAAGTTTAAATAAAATATTTTGGCCTAAATCTAATTCAAGCCCAAATATAATATTTAATATTTGACCCAAATCTAATTTGGTCCAAATATAATATTTAATATTTAATATTTAGCCTAAATCCAATTTAGTCCAAATATAATATTTAATATTTGGTCCAAATCCAATTTAGTCCAAATATTACTTAAACCCAAATATATTTTATTTCCTATTTGCCACTCCAACAAATAGAAAATTATTAAATTAGAAACTCCTTCCTAATTTAATTAATTGCCATTTTAGAAAAAAATTTCCTTTATGACGACTCCTCGTCATATCGACGTTATTACATCTCTTTGTTCTTTTTTCGTGAGAACCTATGATGGCATAACTTCTTACCAAAGTGTCCCACTTAACCATACGTCCACTCTCCTAGTTTAAGCCAGTGACCGTGCCTATATGACTCATTAGGCTTTCGAATATGTTGGCAATGTATCGGTATGAGCACATAAGGCAAGATTGGCCTCTAGCAAGGCATCATGCTTACCCAATTATTTAGAAGGATTTATAATCCTCAAATAACCTTTCACGAGCATGGTTACCATGTAATTCTATCCTCTCGTTAATGTATCGTATGTGATCTCAAGTTGGCAATGTGTTGCTTGATTATGATCACATAAGTTTTTTTTGTTCGGTCATCCGGATATCTTCACTTAATAGAAAGTGAATCAATAACTCCTTATTGATCTATTTCTTCATGGCCATGAATTTAAAGTGAATATCCACCGAAGGCGCCTTAGATACATCATCCTCTATCAAGGGATAGACGAGTCTCATCTTGGCTATGCACTCATCTCCATAAGCCTCACGATATACCCAACGATCGCCCACGTGCAGCCGTTGTCTAGGCCCATCGAAACGATGTCAAAGCATACAGGTCTTCTTATGAGATGACCGTGACAACCTCAGGTCCAAGGATTAGTTACACCCATCTCGTATGAGAATACCATCAACATATAACCAAAATGGATTCTCATGGTGAGTTATGTCCAGTGACACGTTCTTCAACATTGGTCACCTATGTACTTATTTAGGATCCCCATGCCTATCGGTGTGAGACCCCCATTGATATTGTTGAGTTCTAACCTAGTCAAGAGGGGGCGTGAATTGACACATTTTCAAAACTCTAATGCAAAACTTATGCATGTATATATATGAGAAAACAAATTTAATACAAACCAAAATTGTAGTTGAGAGTATGGGAGCACTTAAATACTAGATGGATAATATGATATCCGCCGACTGTGCTAGTATGTGCTTTGGTCCAATATACTCTTCAAATTATAACTTAGTGAAAATAAGTTATTTGAATGGACACAATAACAAGTCTTTAAATAAATCAAATGGAATATTGAATGAGTACAAAGAATGATCAATTAAAGTAAATCAGAATATAATCAAAATAACCAACAAGAACGTAAGCCTTAGGGTTTGGCCATTTTAGATAGCACAAGACCAAAAATAAACAAGTATAATTAAGCAAGAATAAGTAAGAGTGAAGAGAAGAACATAGCGATGTATAGTGGTTCGGCCCTTATGGCTTACATCCATTACCTAAGGATTTCTTTCCTTAGGATTTTCAACCAAATCCATTATATGAAACTTTTGTTACAACCACTGAAGCCTTCACTTGGCTTCACCACCACCAAACTACTTCTAGAGTCTCACACTCACTAGTTTGAATTTTGTTCGCTCTTTACAAGATACAAGAATAGTAGAGTTTGAGAAATAGGGTTCTCTCAAAATAATACAATGAAGCGTAGAGAACTCTCTTAGTTTTCTCTTAAGAAGATAGAGGAAGAGAAAGATTTAGAGTTAATGAAAATCTCGGCTAATAATGTAGAAAATAAAAGGGCTTCCAAAAGTTGTTTCAAAGCCTTCAAGAGACCCTTTATATAGTGTTAGAGTAGTCTTTCCTTGATCAATTTCAGCTCTCCATGTGTCAAGTCTTCAAGCCAATCTCAGCCTCTTCATATTGAATTCTTGATTTACCTTCCATAATCAGCTAACTTGATTAATCATCAAGACCTTTGACTTTTGTTGATCTCCAATCAGCTTTGAATGAGCAAATCAATTCCACTAATGCATGGCTGATTTTAAGGATTAAAATATCATCAAAACCTTTCATAATTCTTGCAAAATCAACAATAAATAAGAAATGATCAATTCTGACTTCTAGTTGATCTTCAAACACCTTTGATTGTGCAATTGGCCCTTAGCTCCATAACAAGCATAGCTAATTTGAAATTTGAATTTAAACCTCCAAATGGTGTAAAATCCATCCAAATATTCTCAAACAAATGAAGCGAATTTATCCAACAATGAAGATATCAATAATAACTTCAAAAGCTCATAATTGATCAAGTTTCCATACTAAAAATGTTGACAAGTAGAGAATCAATTTGTGTAGCTGAATATATGCAAGATATCCTTTGAATATTCTCCCATAATGAAGATATCAATTAGCCATAATGAGTAGGATACTTGATTCCATGATTTGAGTTTCCATATCCTTTTAATGAAAAAGAATCAGCAATAAAGGAAAGTAATATCAATCAAGGTTTAATTTTCAAACCTTAATTTTCTCCATTAATGTTGAATAATAATGCTGAATCTTTAACTTCTCCATTTGAATGCAATTCAAAAAATTCTTCCATATTTAACTGAGTAGAGGTGCTTTTAGGAACCTATAATTTTACTCCATGATTTTCTTACCATATTTAGACCAACGAGATGATGTAGCCTAGTGAGTGTGCTCCACGTGGCTGTCATGTCATCAAAATGCCACGTTAACAATGGCATGTCTCCAAGATATGTATAAGACAACTCCATATAGTGGACTACTCCAATCTCTTCAAAAACTTTCATATAGATCTTTTGAACTTTCCATATATAAACAAGAATTCCACATATATATCTTCTAGACTTTCCATTCCAAGAAGAACTTTCCATACATAGCTCAAATACTCAAATCTCTAGGAAGCTCTCTAAAAACTTATTTCCATATATAATGAAATCTCTATATAAGTATAAGAAGTTTCCATATATAACCTGTGTCATGAAATCACTAGAGAATAGTTTTGTAAGCCTTATGAAGGCTTCATGCTTTGTTAGTACATAAAATATAAATGTACATTCACATTCACACATGCGAATCATCAATCATCAAAATCTACACTCAACAGATATCACATAGCAAAAACATAGCACGTACAAGTCTTACCGTAATTGTCAATGTCCATTCTTGACATTGCTACGACTTGGGACGTTTAATGATGTCTAGAAACTGTGATGCATCATCTCACATCTTTATACGTTAATCATAGTATACATCATATGGACTTCTATCTAGTTTCATTCGGTTATTACAATAATAACTAGAAACTGGCTGCACTCTTCACCCTACAATTTAAATAGCCTGAATCAGTTTGGATGTTCAGTGTTGAAATGGTGAGGAGGTTTAAACTCACCAGTGTGTGAGTGTAATTGTAGCACAAATATAAATTTCGGACAAGTCTGGGTCGATTCACTGGGAGGTTTATTTAACAAAAGAATTGTTCATTCGGGTTGATTTATCCAAAGAGAGCTAAGTTTTCTTGATCGTGAAATGGTTTTTTTTTTAAATATTAAAAAGGTCTTGGGTTGAGGCGAGTTCAGAACCAATGCCTAATAAATCTCTTATAGCAATTTAAACAGCAACATTAATCTGAAATAAACAGATGATCGTTTGGTAGTTATAATTCAAGATACAAATGATTCTCAGCTAAGCAACCCTCATACATGATATGAGGGTTCTAGGTTAAGATGTCACTTTAAATTGTATTATACTACAGACTATGATTTGATCGTCTGAGCTTGGGTATATCTCATCTCCAATTCTAGCAACTCTCATACATGGCATGAGAGTTCTAAGTTAGGATGATGACCCAATCCAAACTCATAAAACCATTTACACACTCAACTTGAGTTTAACTCAGATAAATCTTGCATTCATCGAGATTTGGCTTATCTCGAGATTCAAGAACATTGGACACTGTCCTCACCTTAACCCAAGATTAGATTTAGCTACTCATTTCCATTTAAAAGTTAATTAACAAGAATTTAAATGGCGTAATTTAAATGACAAGAATTAAAATAGCATAAATTAACCGGCCATTTAGGCGGTGGATAATTAAAAGACAGGAATTAAAATTGTAGAAATTTAAAGGCATAAATTAACCGGCCATTTAGGCAGTGGATAATAAAGCAACAGTAAATGACATAAGAATTTAAAAGAAGAAAGAAATGAAGTGAGAGAAAATAAGAGAGAGAATAAGAGCAATTTTCTAAGAGAAACTCTAAGAACAAAACTAAACTTTGATTCAAGTAATAACCACCTCCTCACAAATGCACCAAAGTGAGCTATTTATAGCTCACAAGATGCAATACAAGCCACACAATTATTCAACAAAACATTCACCTAACTAGCGGAAGAAAATTAGGTAAAAGACAAAAAATACAAAAGACTTTGTGTGGTGGACTTCTCATAAGAATACAAAAGACTTTAGGTGGTAAATCACTTATAAAAAAAATACAAAACAAAGAAAAGTCTTCTACAAATTGGGCTTTGTTGGGCCTTTGATTGGTCTTGGGCCTTTGGTTGGTCTTGGGCCTTTGGTTGGATTCCATTTGATAGTTGGGCCAAATGCACTTGAAACATCCTCTAGACTCCATAATTGGCCTTTGAATTTGAGCAATAAAAAATGGGTAATCCAATGTCTTCGATTATGCCCCTAATTAATTGTAGAAGCCAACTTCCTTGCTTCATCCTGTAATAATATGTAATACGAATAATTATTTACTTTAAGCATAAATATAAAGCCAAAATAGGGATATAATTCATTAGGATATAGGAAATATTGACCCTTATCAGAAACTAATAGAATGATTTCTTGTGAATTTGAACAACTCTTTATTCAAATAATAAATATGATTACAATTGTCAGTGTACAATATGCCCAATCTGATTGGGTTTAGAGCACCTACACTAACAATACTTGCATTAGAACCCTTTGATGAACCTCCTGTAGTATCCAATTAAACCCAAAAAGCTGTGAACCTTATTTACATTGGTTGGTCTTGATTAATTCAACACCGCTTCTACCTTGCTGGGGTCCACTTCTATTCCTTGATCTGTGACGACATGCCCAAGGAATACAACCCACGCCAACCAAAACTCGCACTTCTTGAACGTTGCAAATAGCTTCTTTTCCTTCAAGATCCCTAAAACAATCCTCAAATGCTTTTCATGCTCTTCTTTACTTCAAGAGTACACCAAGATATCATCGATAAAGATAATGACAAACTAATCCAAGTACTCATAGAAAACTCGATTCATTAGGTCCATAAAAACACCAGGTGCATTAGTTAAGCCAAAGGGCATAACTAAGAACTCATAATGACCATACTGAGTTCTAAAAGTTAGCTTTTGGGATGTCACTAGCTCTGATTCTCAACTGGTGATATCCTGACCTTAGATCAATTTTTTGAAAATACTCGCGCACCCCGTAATTTGTCAAATAAGTCCTCAATTATGGGGAGAGGATATTTGTTCTTAATAGTGATTTTATTTAATTCCCAGTAATCAATGCACATCATCATTAATCGATCTTTCTTCTAGACGAACAATACCAGTACTCCCCAGGGGGATACACTATGTCAAATAAATCCTTTCCTCAACAGTTCCTCTAACTAGGTTTTCAACTCGTGTAACTCCTTTGGTGCCATCTTATAAGTGTTAGAACAGTAGGTTCTATGGCACACACCAAGAGGGGGGTGAATTGGTTATTTTAAAAACTTGATTTAAAACTTTGAAAACCTTTTGATTGAAAGTAAAAAATCAATGCAAGTGAGGATAATGAAATGCTAGCAATGATAAATATATCAAAGTACACAAGCATAAGAAAACACAAGGATTTATAGTGGTTTGGCTTAACCAAGCCTAATCCACTACCTTAGCTCCTCACTAAGGATTTTTCAAACCATCCACTAAAACCCCATACTTAAACCAAGTAGGTCCTCTAGTCCGAGACTAGGAAATACAACCTCCCACTCAAATGGGCCCTCTAGCTACACAAGCTAGGAAAATAGCAACGATACAAATGAAAGAGATAAGCTAAGAGTTAACACTCTTAGTTACAAGTTCTCTCACAATGAAAACAAGGCTTAATAATAAATTTACAATGATAGAACAACAAAGCCTTGGAGAGAAAAAACAACAGTGAAGGCGCAAATATTATAAGCTCGAGTAAAAATGATTTGAACTCTTTAGATCAACTCGTTCCCATCCATTAGTCTTCTCTTGATCATCCACGACTTGTATTTATAGGCTTCCCGAAAGATTGAAGAGAAATGTAGCCGTTTGTGACCGTTGGAGTTGAAAAACTAGCCATTGGAAGCTTTCTGTAAAAGATATAGTCGACAGAAGAAAATACATAGATGACTATTTTTACAAATAAAACAAAACATAGTCGACAAACAAAAACGCATAGTCGACTATCTTATAACACAAAAATTCCATAGTCGACAGATACATATGCATAGTCGACTATTGTAAAAATGTGAAGAAAATTTTGAATTCTAAGAACAAAAATAGTCGACAGATGAAAAGCCATAGTCGACTATCCTAATATGATAGTCGACAGATTCAAAAATAGTCAACAGATGTCATAAATAGTCGACAGATCAAAAACAGCATAGTCGACTATCCTTAACAGCATAGTCGACTATTCTTAGGCATAGTCAACAGAATGAAATGCATAGTCGACTATCCTTTAGATAACTTTGAAAACTTAACAAATCCTCATTTCAATTCTTTTGAAAGCAAGTTGGGATTATCAAAAATATATTTTGAAATAAAACCTCACTCAACCATACTCAATATTTCTTCCATAGGATTTCATACCTTGCTTCAAAAATCATATATTACAAATTTGTTTTCTCATTCATATAATCCATAGAGATTGATTTTATATTACAAATTCATTTTCTCATTCATATAATCCATAGAGATTGATTTTCATATAGTCATTATCAAAACCATTTTACTAAGAATAAAATATCAATAAGGAGCTTTAGAAATAGGTGTAGAACTAGGCACTAGATCAATAGTGAACTCTACTTCTCGTTCTGGTGGCATTTCAGTCAGGTCATCATGGAAAACCTCTGGAAAGTCCTTTACTACATTAATGTCATTCATTGTTAATTCTTTTTCTCCCTTAGCCACCACTAACATTAAGAATCCAAAACATCCTTTCGACTGCAATAGTTTCTTAGCTTTTAATGCTGAAATGACACGGGGAAGGTGTTTTTTGTCTCAGCCACTGAAAGGCAAAGTTATACTCCTTCAGGATACTTACAAACTATTTTCTTTTTGAAGCATAAAATGGTCGCACAGTGCTTTGAAAGCCAATCCATTCCCAAGATCACGTCGAATTCTTACATATGTAAGACATATAAGGTTGTTTCTAAAAGCTTTCCTTCGACCTCCACCTTAGCTATTCTTACTACATGATTTGTGCTTATTATACCTCCTAGGGGCATCACTACTTCTAAGGGAGTACTTACATGTTCCACATATGCATTGAGTTTACTTGCAAACTTAAGGGATATAAAAGAATGGGTGGAACCAAAATCAAACAAAGTATAAGCAGGTATTCTAGAGATGAGGATGTTACCTACCAACACGTTGTGATCTTGATCATCCTCTTGCCTTGAGAGAGCATAAACCCTAGCTTGACCTTTTGGGAGGATTTCCTTTCTTCTGCTAATTTGGCTACTGCTACTACTGCTTCTTTAGCTGATCCTTAGGACAAAACCTGGCCACATAACCCATTTCACCACAATTATTACATGCACTGGTTCCCATGAGACACGGTCCAGCATGAAGCTTCTGACATTTACCACACACTGGGTTCAGTTGGTAATTTCTTGGTATTGGACCTCCTCCTTTATTTTTCTTCGAATAATTCTGCTTCCCTTTGCCTTTATCCTCCCACTTACGCTTTTCTGGTGGTCCATACTGGGATAGCTTGTTATTACTGCTGGAGCTTTCTCTAAAGTTGGCTAGTTGGGCTTTAGTTAGCACCTCAGGATACGTTTCTAACTCAAAAGTTATGACTCCCTGCCGTAAATCATCTCTCAACCCTTGTTCAAAGCGTCTTGCCCACTTTTGTTCTGTATCCACTAAAGCTGGGGCAAAACGTGATAACTCATCAAACTTCCTTTCGTATTCATTCAAGGTCATGCTACCTTGTTTCAACATGAGGAACTCTGCTTCCTTCTGGTTACGAATGTTAACGGGGTAATACTCTTTTAAAAAAAAAATTCCTTGAACTTATCCCAGGTCCACACATGTCCCTGGGGCCTAGATCTGGTAATAGAATCCCACCAATGTCTTGCTCCATGTTATAACATATATGTAGTGCAAGTTACCTTCCTAGGGTCTGGACAATCTATGAGATTAAAGATCCGTTCAATTGATGCAATCCAATCTTCAGCTACTAGAGGGTCCAACCTACCCTTAAAAATTGGAGGTTGAAGTTTCCAAAACTACTCAACCAGGGTAGCATTATTTCCTGAGTTTTCTTGGAGAAGTGCAACTGGTGGTGCAGTAGGTGGCACCATGTTGCGAATGGCATCAATGAACTGCATGAATTGCTCATTGAGATTGTTGGTTTCGTTAGCCACGTTTTACAGTTGCCTGCCCCTGTTATTGGCACTTCTTGTACGGGTTTCCATAACCTTATGTGAACGATAAGAATAATAATTAATTCCTGAATGTAGGGTCCCTTAGGATGAAGAGTACTATGATTTGTTAATCCATCGTTTCGTCTGCCAATATGTATAACACGCACTAAAGAGCTTCTAGATAAGGAGGGGGGTCACATGGACCACTTAAGTCCTATGCTTGCCTTAGACAGTTTAGGTCTTTGTGACAAAGCCCTTAGCGTGATCACAGATATCAATAAACTCAATAATAGATTCATGCTTAATTACGATTCATTATGCAAGCTCTTCTTGATGGACTTGATTTCAAATTGCTTTCGTTCTAATAAGCCTTTCCTAAGCAAGCATTTCCGCTATAATCATGAACTCTTGAGTTTGAAGCAATATCACTAGCAAAAGACGCATACTAATTAATGGCAAATAAGAATCATATCTCTCACATACTTATTCCAATGTGAGCTTCATACGTGTGCATACATATAACAACATATGCTCATAAATATTGCTTGAGAGAATAACTGCATAATTAAGGGGGGTGTGGCTTGCATGAGAAACTATGAGGTATAAGCATGGTACCCATAAAGAATAAGCATAGCAACTCTTATATAACTTACCCGAAGATTGGAAGCTTGGATGGGATGGAATTTCCCTTATAAATTTATATTTTTTAAAAAAAAAAACTTAAAATTTTTCTTTAAAAACAAATTTGAGTCTACATGAAAGTAAAACCTTGCTCTGATACCACTATGTGATACCCTTAACTTAAAAACATGCTTAATAATAATAATAATCATATGAACTTCAAGGTTTAGCGTAGACAAAAACTTGAGAAACAAAACTTTTGTAAACCTAAGTGAAGTTTCAAACATAATAAAATTCAGAGCATGTTTCGTGTAAATATAAAGTTTGATACTGAAAACATGGCTTCAATAGAAGAAAGAAAGACTTAGCAAATATGCTTTGTAACAATAGCATCCATACCAAGAAATCCAGACTTAAATTGAGACTTGGCCTTTTGATGAACTTATATAAGCTTTAAGGATATACAATATAGTAATAGTGTACATATATCATAAGAGTTTAATACTAAAAGTCTTTCCAAAACAAAAAGAGAGGAACTAGATTTCAATTTGAAAATTCTTTTTTAAGAGCCACCATGCTCCACCTCCACGTCCCGATCTCCTCATTCATGATCACTCGAGGGGGGGAAACATAAGGGTTGAGATTACGCAAATCTCAGTAAGTACAAGAGAACCATCATATGTATTTAAACATGTCATGACATGAACTTGAAATATGAACGTATAACATAAGGTGTAATATCCAATGTTCAATATTATAAGTATTTTTAGAAAATTATAGGGTCAAAATGGAATTTGCAATAGTTTCGGGCCAAAGTGCAATACTCAAAACATAAACAAAATGTGAGGGACTATGTCAAGCAATCCAATAAAGGTCAAATTGCCCAAATAAGCAATATTCGACAAAATCAAGAGATTTTCAAAGGTTTGAAGTCAAAAAACATGCAAATAGGGGCATTCGGGCAAAAGTGCAGATTTTGTAAAGTATCCGAGAGAGATCAAAACGACGAATTTTCAAAAATTTCTTGAAGAAATGAAAAATATAGAACCTATGGGCAGTAGTGAAAGTCTTAGATAGTCTAGGGGTATCTAAGAATGGGAGAAAATGTAATTGAAAGTTGGCTGGGGGCTAAAATGAAATTTTTCAAAATTGCATAGTGTGAAACCGACCAGCCGCCCCTGAGGAGTTTGGAAGGTCGCCCGGAGGCTCTAGGGTAGCCTCCAGGCGATGATGAGGCCATTAGGAGCTGCCATTGGCCGGAAAATGATGAGGTGTGATCGGGTTTAATGGCGGATGGGATTTTTGATTTGGCCAAATCTTTTGAGGGTTGTAGCTCGTGATTTGGGGTTGTTTAATTAGTTTGGAGGCTAGATCTAGGGTTAAGGGGATAAGAGCAATCGATTGGCGATGGAAATTCGGGTCGAGATCGAGTATAAAAGGAGTTCTCGGCCAAGAGGGTTAAAGCAAAATCGATCAAAATTTCTCTCATTATGGCAAGAATCGACCAAAGAAATTAGATGGCTTTTGTTCTTCAAGTCACAAGGATCATTTCTGGAGAGTTTTGAAGAGTTTCGTGTGCGTTTGGGGGTATTTCAGTGAGTTGGCTGGAAAATCGGGCTCACCGGCGCCGCAACCTACAACTAGCTTTTAAAGCTATTTTCGGTGGCTTTTTCCGACGTTTAAAGGCACCATTGAGGTCGCCTCATCAAGCTCTACAAGCCCCTGTAAGAATTTGGAGGTCGCCGGAATCGGAGACGAAGATCGGAGAAGACAACCAGTCCGGCCGCGCATGGGCTTCACTCGCCGAGCTCCTAGGTGGCGCATGAGGGCGCGTGAGGTAGGGTTTATCCTTGATTTTAATTTTGTAATTTTTGTAAAATTATTTTAGAAATTATCATGGAAAAATATTTGGTGAAACTTGATGTTAGGTATTTTTTATGAATTTCCGAAGGTAAGAAATGTTTAAAATAAAGAAAAATGGAGAAAATTGAGGGAAAATAGAAATATTGAATTCTAAGGTCCTAATGGTGAATAGGAGATGATTGGTGAGTTCGGAAAAAGGATTACATGAATTTCGAGGCTTGGCACATTTTTCGAGGCGAAGTCCAAACTTTTTCGATTTGAGGTGAGTGGTTTGATTCTAGCTTTACCTTGTCTTGAACGTGTTTTAGAGTGTGTGTAGTGAGTTCTAATGAGCTGTTATACCCTCCAAAAACTTGGGTTGTTTACAAAGACGTTTCACTTATGTACTTTGTGGCGTCATTTGCATACTGAACATCTGATATATTGCATTAACTGTTTTCACTTTTAAAAATGAGTCAGTGCATGGCATGTAATTTCATATCATCGGGGTGTCAAATTTTGGTGTCGTTATTGGGTCCATATGGGACGGGATGAAGTCTTCTTGAGAATGGGACAAGGTTAACCCTGGTAAACGAGTGACACGATAGGGCACTCGAGGGATTAAGTATGTCGCGGCAAGGTCAACCCCAACGGTGTGTGGAATGGATCATCCACGAGAGATTGAGTATGTCAGGGAGATTTCTCAAGTTAGACATGTTGCATGTTGTCATTGTCTGTATATGCCATGCTCGTATGTTGTTCATGCATTGTATAAACTGTTTTATGCCATCACTTAGATGTTTTTATCATCTAACTTGGGTTATGCCCCTGGAACATTCAACGTTCCAGCCAGGGACAGCTGTGAGATCGAGAAGATGGCCGATCGGGCCAGCGGTGTTTAGTGGATAATCGTTGTACCATTTTGGGAGTGTTAGTATTTATTTTGGTGTATGTATAATCAGTTGTATGACATCGCTGTATCACTTGATAGTTTGTATTACATATTTCAGTACGGGAATACTTTGTATGAAACTCGTGGTAGGCCATGACATGTTGATGTATTTATTCCACTGTGTTATATCATATCTCATTTAGTCTTAAGTCTATTGATCTTGTTAGTTAAGCGAGTAAGACTGGGGTTCTCATGATTTTTACCTGCATGTGAAGATTGTTCTTGGAATCACCACAGGCGTCGGCCATTGTATGTGACGGGTTTTTCATCTGCATGTGAAGATTGTATCCATGGCGCAGCGTGTGATAGACTTTTAAAAAAAAAAAGATTCCCGGGAATTTCCTTATAGTGACACGCCCGTGTAAGGCGGGGTGTTACATAAGGGGACATGATAGGTTCTACCAACTTGCAGGGGTAAGAACTTTCGTGCGTAGCGCTACTAAACCCCGATCCTGTAACTTGCTTGAGAACATGAAACTTGCTTGAAACATAACATAAGGGACCACATAAACATGATTCATAAGCGTGCTTAAATATTGTAAATAGTTCATAGTGTACTTACCTCAACTTAGTTGGATGAGATCTAAATGTTTAAGGCTTCACACCTTACCGGGTCTTCTTTTCTGCAGAAAATACATATTTTCATGAACTAAACCTAAAATAATTTTACATAGGATTTTATGGAATTAAATAAGGGGTTGGTATGTGCAATTTCAGGGGAAAAGGGGTTGTCAAACACCTTCACGCGTCGATGGAATATGGGTCACATGCCTTCACACGTAGCCACTTCCCGGCACGTGAACTGCACGCGCTACCCTTAATTTTCGCGACATCTTTGCACCCTTTTAGTTTTTCGGCCATATCTCCCTCTTTTTAACTCTGATTCGACCGCTATTTTTTCCTACATGCTCATCTTTCGTCCCTCTACAGGAATATAAAAAAAATGACTTACCTTGTTGTTTTCTATCGATTCAGGCCCAAATTCCGTCGACACTCTATTTTTTTAGCGAGGCTAATATCTCTTTCGTTCCTTCACCGATTTCCCTCGTTTTTCTTGCAGAATCTCTCCCTCTCACTCTTCACCTTTACACCTCTCAATATGGCATAAACTTGGCTTCTAATGATTTGGAATTCCCAAAACTCAACCCAAAGGTCCTGTTTATAGAATTACCCGGGAAATCATAACTTATCATGTGTCACGTAATTATTTGGGACTCGCCACATCTTTCGTTGTGAAACCCGATGCCCTTTGCCCTGAAACATAAGGTCCCAATAAGAGCCATTATTAAAATAAAGCAAAACATAGACACACAGTGAGAACTTACCCATATACTAGGCCAAAGCCCAAGGATCTCCCCCCAATTCCATGAGCTTTGCAGATTCAAGCTGGGGGAGAACATAAAGGCATCCGCCAGGGCCTGGTCCTCTGCATCGAGACTTTCATACTCTACCTCCATAGGAGAATTTGGTTCCGACTGCCAAAATAAGGGGTATTTCTCTTTGCCTCCCTCGTATAGGAAAAAAATAAACTCTTCCTCGTTCGAGCCTGGCCAGCGATTGTCGAACCACTCCAGAATTAGAGATCTATGTTTGCATCTCTTCTCTAGTTTGCAGCAAAGTGCACCCTAGGTTATCTCTCACAAGGAGCCTCACTTTCTTCTACCAACAAAGGAGAACCAACATAACCAACGGTTTGTTTAGGGGGGGGGTTTTGACAGAAAACTAATTAACAAAACAGAAAGATAAAGATGGATGAAAAATCAGTAAAAGATATGCAACCGGCTGTGTATTTGTCTCCTATGTGGAATCTTCCTTGTCCAACCTATATGTCTTGGCTTGCTAGATGTTTTGATCTCCGGAAAACAAACTCAAAGCATCCCCAACAACCGTCCAAGGATTAGAATGATTGGAAATAACAAAATGAATGCAGAAATCTCTTGCAAACAAAATGCAACCATTCACTCTCTATTCAACCTATCCGGACCTATGCAAGAACAACCGTTCAAGCACACAATATTCATTTCCGAGATGTTATACCAACCGGCTATAACATTCTGTTCTCTTAAGCATTTAACAGAAAATGAAACCATGCAAATTCACACAAACCTGCCATGAACTCCATGCATTCATAAATCTGCCCAAACTAAACCAAATAGAAATGAATAAGAAACAAACAACAAACCAGATTCTTGTAGCTCATCCGGGACTCAAATTCCATATGGATTCAAGACACACAACCGGTTACAAATGCTCTAGCCTATCATTATAGCAAGGAAAACAAAATGGAACAAAAGATGTAGAAAACAGAAAAATGCTACAACAACAAAAACGGGCAGAATCCTCTCTATTTTCTCCTCTCCTTCTATCTCCTCCTCTTCTGAAAATTAATGCTAAGAGGCCTTAAATACATGGCTAAGAAAGGAAAGCTAGGAAGGCTAGGGTTGGGCCTAGCCCAATAGAAAACAAGTAAGCCCAAAAACAGCATAATTTGAGTAGCCCAAGTTTGCTCCTTGAAAGTAAGCCCAAGCTCCTTTAGTGAGCCACTTCTCTAGCCCATCCAATATTCCCTAAAGCCTGGATCCATAGAGGTAAGATAGAAAATAGTGTAAGGACAATTTGAAGCATAATAAAATAGAAACAATGAAATATCAGCAAAAATTACTTCAAATGGCCTAATAAGAATGAAATGAAATGCCAAAATATGGTATAAATATGCATGCTATCAGAGCCCACCTTGAAGAAGCCATCCTTAAAATGCTTGAGGGACGTAGTAAAGGCCTTTAGCACCGATTTTCCCATACAACTGGTTAGAGAAATCCAACCGCCCCAATAGACCCCTTTCTAGTGATAGCAATGGAAAAAAACCTCCTTGTTAGGTCTATGGCTAAGAAACTCTACTAGTACTTCAAAGTTGTGGATGAAGCCCTAATTGTTTGGCCCCAGCTGCGTCAGGGCGACATTCATCGCCTCCAAAACCAAACCCTAAAGCTCGATCAAAGGAAGCCGCAACTGTAGCCTCGTAAACAACACCTCGTACATATAAAGAAACTGAAGTTCGAGGCAAATAGCAAACACGCTTTTCCCTACTGCAGGGATAACAGACGAACTTTTCGCCCCGAGTCTTCCTTTCCTCATCTTTCTCCTTCCCCTCTTCGCTCTAGAAGGTTATCTTCTCCCTCACCGCCCTAAAAGAAAAATGTATAGCAAACTTCAACGCAATCCGAGCAACCTCCTCTTTTTCCCAGTCGTATGCGTGAACAGAACTCGAAGTGGAGATGGCCATCTACGAGCAGACTAGCACACCACCCTCGATTGATCCGAAGGCCAATTTGTCGAAGCAATCAAACATTAAAATAAGGATCTAAAGATATAGGACTGGTTCGAGAACGAAAATAGAGGACGTACACACATGGGGGTGACACATATAAATAGGCATCACACGAGGCACCTAGCAGATGACCGATGGCCAACAAGACTCTGCCACGTGTCCCACAATGAGCACCTTGACGGACTTACAAGGCGCCTAGCAGACGACCGATGCCCAACAAGACTCCGCCACCATGCTGCTACCTGGGAACCTCCATCGACGCTGGATACTCAGTCCCATCACCTATAAACACACGACACGTGTATGCAGAAAGACATCTCCTCCTCATATATCAGCCAACTCTTTTTAGAGTCAAGGTATGTTCTGCCCTCTAACCTCCTTATACACTGCCCCCTTTCTTACTCTTACTCGAGCGTCGGAGTGCTTGTAGGTGCTAGCCGCCCCCTGGATGGACCCGTCGCTGGAGCCCGCGCCCTGCCATTGCAACTCTACCTCCGATCGCCCCTTTTTGGCCAAGAAGGAACACTACTATAGCAACAATAAATTAAGGAGCAAAAGGGAGCAAGGGAGAAAGAAGGTTTATGAGGCTCTGAAAAGAAGAAGGAATGCATTGGCCAAGAGAGAAAAATGCTACAACAATTGTAATATCCAAGCCAACTCAAACCTTTTTTTTTCAAGCCTTATATATCAACCCCCAAAACCCTAAGATGCCAAAAACAGACAAACGATAAGGGAAGAGAAGAAGGGGACAAGGGTGAGGCGTGTTGGACGCATGTCATTGTAATGCCCCACTTTTCTTTTTCCAAGGTACACATACAAAGATGCATGATGACGCTAGCAACCACATGGTAATCAAAGGGCGTTTATGGAAGCCTTTGCCAATTGAAGCAAAGGATTGAACCTGAAAGCTTTATAAAAACCATAAGCTAGATATTTAAGACTTCCACTATATGCTTTTAACATAAAAACCACCTAAAAAGCCATAATACAACCTGGGAATCTAGGGATCATTTAGGCTCCCTTTTTACAGTAATTAAAACTCACACTAAAGTCACAGTACAATGCTTTTACAATTAAAATGTAAGGAAGCTAGCTATCCGAGAACCACTTCCTTTCCTTTCGTCTGACTTGATTCCAGGGCACTTGTCATGACTAACCCACCTGGAACGTTGAATGTTCCAAGGGTATGAGACACCCAGGTTAGATAGTTATATTTAAGTGAGTGCAACAAGAAGAGATAGCATGCATTGAAATGAGTTATGCAAATGATATGAAACCGCTCGTGTGGTATTGACGCCGAGATGTTCTAATCACCCCTGTTGATCTATCATGTTCTCACATCTCCATGACTTTTCACCAATCTAACATGAGATCCTGACTTTAGCTAGCCACACACACCAAGTGATGCATGATATAAAAAGAGAAAATGCTTGATTTAAAGGAAAGTCATGCTTATGCAAGTAATCATCCTTACCCATACGAAGACAAAATATTTGGTATGTATCATAAGGATGCAAGAAACACTCACCTTGCTGGTTCGGAAGCATTAAGGTATTGTTCACAGGGTTCGGGAATGCTTTTCTGTAAAAATAACATACTTTCGAAACTCAAACCTAAAATATTTTCACATAAAGTCCTAGGGATAAATTTAAGGACCAAGTACACAAAATTTGGGCCCAGGGGGGCCCCTTACGCACTGGGGGAAGGACTCCCATGTGCTGCACTCGCAGCAGTCAGGTGGCGTGTGAGCTGCACGCGTCGCCCCTCCCATTTTGACCTCTTGTGATTTTTCGGCCCGTTCTCCCTCGTCCGGACTCCGATTTGACCTCCATTTGAACTCACACGACCCTTATTCAATTCTATATCAAACCATGGAAATAAATTAGAATTACCTTTCTGTTTTGATTCTGTTTCACTCCTTTTACGGTGGTGGTCCAAATTTTCCGACGAAGCATTTCTCTACCTCCTTCTTTGGCAAAGTTTCTCCTCTCAACTCACCTCCTCTTTCCCTCTTTATTAATGGTGAGATTGTCCCATCTAAAGTCTTGGTATTGATAGGCATCTATGGCCAATCCAAGTGTGCCATGTGTCGGTTACCATGTGTCACTTGGATAAGGTTGGTAATTATTGCTTTCGTAGGATCGCGCCACGTGTCCCTAGTGATTTGTGCCATTTCACCCCCTTGCCACATGTGTCCATTGAGATTTGTGCCACACATGTTAATTAGGTTTTTCAAGATTCCTCATCATTGCTCATGATTATGTTTCCTAACTATAAGTTAGCTTATTTGGTTTTCTTAACCAATTAGTTACAAGATATTTTAACTTCTTACAAATAACTCCTTAGCCCAAAACTTCTTTGTACTTATATCACTTGAGCTCTAGAACTCCTTAAAATTCTCCAAAATACCTTAAGATGATGCCATCTCACGGTAGTTTCCATAATTTTTCAGAAAATCCTTCATTTGTTCCTCGGCGATTACCAGGAACTTCACATGTATCAACCGTATCCTTCAATTTCTAAGGAAACGTTTTACTTCTTGAACAACAATGCCTAGAAAAACTTCGGGTATTACAGTCATCCTCTTTATCATCAATTTATCGTTATTCCCCGGCCACGCGTCCCAGACTGCTACAAAAATGATAAGAAATCATGCCGATTTGCGACCGCCGCTACTAGAAATGGTTGACCGATTTCGAAGAAACAATCGATCAAATTGCAAAGCTCGGTTAACCAGTTCTCAACCTGTCGACCGATTCAGCCACAAGTCAATCAACTGCTTCTAAGGCTAGTTGACATATTCTATTCCCTCGTTTAAAGTTTTTGCAAATTGCATTTGGGCCCGCCATTAAAGCTTAATGGCCCTTTCACTGTCTTATAATGAAACTAAGGCATCATTAACTCTTAACGACATGCATGTCAACTCTTAACAATTGCTCCATTTAATTTGAACATACTTCATTAACTCTTAATGGTGACTTCATTAACTCTTAATAACAATCATTAATAATTAAAGCTTTCATAATTTAGTCAACCACTACACTCAGATATACGTGCAACCTTCTAGGTTCATCACTAAGTAGCAATTGGGACATGTTAAACTCTTTCATGCCAATCAAACATTTTGATCTACAATGAGGATCTCTCCATCTCCTCATTATACCTCGAAGGACTCTGAGTAACAACTACGATTATGTCAGGGCAATCTTACCAATAATGAAGTCATACTTCAAAGAGAACCTATTTGGGCTTTCGATTCTCGTGTACTATAATCCCTCAATTGACTAACATCATGATTGAGTGAGAGTCATGGACTTATCAAAGTCACTAACTTGATCGCTATGCCAAGATCAAATGTGGTGTGATTGAGATGATACACCAAAACTCTTTCTGACGTTGAAAACACCTTTTCAATCATGTGCACCTTAGCTAGGGGTTTATATAACCACAACCACCACTGATTGCTTAGGATGTTCACCTCATGCTGGAGGTTTATGGATCTTATTAGCAATCACTTGCCTCCATACATTATTACATAGAGACCGCACTATGCATCTCCTACCATGGGAACCGAGTGGTTTTGAGCAAAGGAAAATCTTGGGCACTAACATATAAGACAACTGTGTTGCCTTCGGTCTAAGAAACAATAACACAATCGAAGCCAGTGACAGATTATAGATTCTCTCAACCATGTGATTTATCACTTGTGTCACATTTAGTAGATATTCCATTAACAGATACCCACATGTTTACTATATTCATCTCATGGATTATGGCATGCGACTCATCATCCTTTATCATTAGTATCTCATACTAATCAAAGGTAGTAACTTATGTGTCAGTCCGTAATCGATTAATCATAGCTATTTTTTTTAAAAATCTAAGGAGTTGTAATCACCTTAAGAAATCCTTAATCTGAAAGTCTTTATCACATATTCTTAACACTTAAGAATAAAAAAAATTCATCAAGAAATCTAATGGCTCATTCATATAATTAGATTGGAGATGTATGAATGAATATATGACCTTAAAATATAAAAATATATTTTATTATATTTGTAAGATTTATATCATTAGTCTCATAATATAATAGCTAGATGCCATCTAAATCTAACATTAGGGCACTAACACTAAGACTAACATATCATAACATTAGACCTATCTATCCCTGAAACTTGGTGAACTTGAGCTTAAAGAAAAACCTAAGCTATAGCTCAAGTTTGCTACACTACTCAAGCTCACCCTTGCTACATCTATTTGCTTGAGGGAGAAGACATAACTAGATTAAAAAAAAAAAGTCTAAAAAGGATTATCAAGGGCTCCAATGCCTAAAAGAAAGAGCTTAGAGAGTAAAATGCCAAGTAGGGAAAGCTTAGACCAACCCTCTTCTTATAGGTCTTGATGGAGGCCAATCAACACTTACCCTTTTAGCCTTAGTGATGTTTCAGCTCCCTATTCATCTTTACTATATTATAAAAGGGGGAAATGGCCTCCTTATTTCGATGATAGGATTCTAGCTAATAACCTAACAAAGCATTAAATACTAAGGATGTGCTAGTTAAAAGTTGAAAAGACCTTATCATCCTTAGCATCAAACACTACAGAGGTGTTGGTTAGAAGCTAAAAAACCTCTTATATTACTCCCTAGCCTAACTTTCAACTTAGGTCAGGAAGTAGGGGGGGCAAGTGATGATGGGATCTTTAATTCTTAGGGGTAAAATCCTAAGCCCATAATAGTTCAAGCTTGATGGGTTAGGTCTATCCAAAAACTTGACCCAAGGCTATATAAACAAAGAGTACTAATTAAGGAGGGTTTGAGCCCAAGCCCATGTCTATAGTTGGCTCATCCAATCAATCTAGAGGATTAAATCAGGCTACTCACGTGGCATCATTTTACCCTTTATTGACATTTTAACCTACCTATATAGAGACGTAGTCTCATAGGAGCCACATACGACATTTCTTATTATCGTGGGGGTGCCCTAGGAAAATCAAATCCAAAAATCCTAAGAGTATCCCAAGGGGGCCAAAGACTCGGATGACCCCGAAGAGTCTTTCGGGCAAGAGGTTTTAGGAGATGTCGAAAAGTCTCTAGGCTAGTCAAACCCTTAAGCCAATTTAAGCCAAAGACTCATCCGAAGAGTCTTTCGAGCTCAAGTCACCCGACAACTTCGAGGAGACTTTAGGGAAACCCATCCAGAGGATACTCATCGGGACATTCTGTCCCCGAAGATACCTCCAGGTCTTTCAGCCTCATTCGATGCATTTTCCCTCGACGAGTTAAGGCACACATCAGCATGCCACATGTCACGTGTTTTGTGTTGCAAACTTATTTGGTGCCTACTCATTTAGAGACTTTCTAGACCCATCAAAAGACCAATTCGTCGAAGACCTAGACCCATCGAGAAGCGAGTCCCCCAAAGACTCCAGAAGCTATCCGAAGATTCAAGCACCCGCTTTGCTCTCCCAGACAGTGGATCGAGCCTGTCACCTATTAACCTCCCCTTGATGCCATGGACCATACCCCATTTCTAGGATTTTGCCAAGCTGGTTCCTAAGATAAATATATTTAATTGTTATATTCAATCAACAATAATTATGCACTTATTGCATCATTATTATGTCATTTCTAAATATAGTGATTGACTTAACAGTTAAATAATCCATTGAGGGACTAGGCCTCACTCTTCTTTTGTAGGAAGAACCAGTTTAGGCAAGTTTGAGCTCGAGGATTGCTAGGATCATCTTAAAATCCAGAAAAACTCGAAAAGAACACGACTGCAACATGGATCAAGTGATGACAGACTCCAAAACCCTCATTAAATATAATTATAATATAGATATGGTGGAATTGATATTGGCTGGGTTCCTGGCACTAACTCAATTGAGAACTCGATTTCCCGAGGTGGAGGTAGTCCCGGTAATTCTTTCGGAAACTTCGCTACTCATATTCTCGTACCACTCGTACCACTCGCACCTCATTGAGCTTCGGTACCTCTCTTTCTTCTAACTGAGCATAAGCTATGAATCCATGAGCTCCTCGGCTCAGCAACTTCGCTACCTTTATTGCTGAAATCATCTTTCCAATCTCGGGGTTCCCTTACCCCTGAAATTTGACCCACCCTCCCTCGGGTTTTCTTATGGTCATTATCTTCCTACGACAGTCTATATTGGCATCGTACTTGGACAAGAAATCCATCCCTAAGATTACGTCGAAGTCATATACTTCTAACAGAATCAGATCAGCCTGGAACCGAACATTACTTAGGCTAATTTCACATCCCCTCACCATTTCTGAGGACTTCATACTTTTACCCATAGGTGTCGAAATCACCATAAGACACCCCATAGACTCAGTTTCTACTCTCAAACTCCCAGCCAAAGCATGCGATATAAAAGAATGAGTAGACCCTGGATCTATTAATGCATGCACAGGAGTATCCAAAATGAAGAGAGTACCTTGGATAACTGTAGGGTTTGCTTCTACGTCTTCTTTGGTTAAATTATAGACTCGCCCTTGTCTGGTCCCTTTTCCTTCTTCAATCTTTAGTGGCTGCTCTTTCTTCTTCAGGCAATTCCTCGAGATGTGCCTGTGCTGGTTGCAATTGTAGCAGATCACGCTCACTGGTGTTGCTGCTATAACTTTACCTTCTTTGACCATTCCTTTCGAGCAATTTCTGGAAGTATGTCCGGGCTATCCACAAGTGTAACAGATAATGCTTTGGCCATCGTACCTCTTGCCCGAGTGCCTCTTCTTACATTTAAAGCATGCCTTGCCCTTTTTCATGATCTTCCCATCCCGAGGTCCCATAGTCGAGTGGGATTTCTCTTATTGTCCTCCAGTTTGAATAGTTGTGGCCTTTAGTTCTACCACCCGCGTCATACTCTCCTCGGCCGTCATAGCTTTGAAAACTATGTCTGCATAAGACTTCACATGGACTAGGCTCATCAGTTGTTGAAATTCAATTCGCAAGCCTTGTAAGAATTTTCGTCCCTTTTCCACATCGTCCATCCCGTACAGCGGTATATACTTTATTAACCGCAAAAATTCAGCCTCGTATTGGGCCACAGACATATTTGGTCATTGGCGTAAGTTCATGAACTCTCGAGCTCTAGCCAACTTCCAGCAAGTGGGAAAGAATTTCCCATTGAACAGTTCCTTAAATCGTTCCCATGACATCTGGGGTGCTTTCCCCAATTCTACATCTGTTGTTGACCCCTGAGATCCTGTCCGGTTAGGTATCGCTCGCTACATAGACCTCCACTATTGTGCCGCTTCCTCTTCCAGCATATAGGTCGCACACTCGACCTTGTCCTCATTCAAGATTCTCAATCTTTGTAGGATCTTCTCGGTCTGGTCCAACCAGTATTCACTGATTGCGGGGTCATCTGCCGATTTTCCTCGAAACACTAGAGGATTTTGTTGTAGATACCTCTCCAAGGAATCTACTCTTCTTTGCTCGAGCTGTAACTCCAAAATTCGCCCAGCTATGCCTTCTAGGATTCTCTCGATCCTATCAATCCGGCCTTCACCAACGTTAGCTCGTGCATCTCTTGGACCTCCCATGCCACCTCCTGGGTGTGGGTTAGTGTTGCTTTCTTCGCCATTGCCTCTCTCGCGCTTGTTCCTTCTTGTATTCACCATTTGGCAAGAAGACAGAGCGATCTATTAAATCATCACGGCATGGTTCAATTCAAATTGAATAAGCAACAAGAGTATGCTACTAAATATTTCACAAATCCTAACCTAATTCCCAAAACTTACGGTGGCTTTACTCATCTAGCCACATGCGAACTTTTCCTTAGGTTCGCTCTGATACCAACTGTAACACCCCAATTTTCTTGAGCGTGTTATAACTTAGGATTTCGGGAATATAAAAATTTTCATATCACAATAGCTGTCATACATCACACAATATCCCAAAAACCCTAATTTTCACCTTCTCAGCTTAACAAACCCAATAATCAAATAGCTAAGACAGGCGTTAAAATCTTGAATATGGAATCTAGATCGAACCTGATATGGTTCACAACCATAATACTTTATTTATTATAAAATTGTTCAAGACGTCTGCAAAATATATTACATGGACATCATCAAGTAATAACTGAACATCTTAAACATATCCAAAATTACATAGGTTCGCACATAAACAAAAATATGTTAATCATACTACAGATAGTAATTTAAGATAATTCTTCAGCTACCTCATTTCCCTTAGAGCCGCTCGTCGAACTTGGAACGTTTGAATATTCCAGGGACATAGTCCAATTAGAAGATGAATCTTCTAGTGAGAAACTCAAAAAACAGTTTATATCGATGCATGATAAGGTATAAAATGTATGAGAAGACAACGAGAACTACTCCGAAGTGCCTCGTGAACACGTCAGCCTCCTCCAACGAGAGCTTTCTTAATAGCGCACGCATAGCGCCTCTCAGGAGGTCCCTAACCATGTCACTTTGGCCTGACTTCATAGCACTCATGCAAGCACCACATCCGTTGTTCCTTAGGCTCACGGTCTTCCCCACGAGAGCTTTCTCGATGGCGCACACATAGCCCCTCTCGGGGGATATTCGACTTTTGCCCTTGGCCAACAACAAATAGGTACAACAGTATGGCCACACGAATTTTATAAATGCAATAATAAAAAAGCCAATAGCATATATTTTCCAGAAAATACATTTCATATATGCGACATGATTTCACGTAAGAGAATAATAAGAGTTTATGTATAAGAACTTCACAAAACACATCTCATGCAATAAAAGTCTCTCATAAGAGAATAAAAAATAGGATTTGGAGTATAGGAGTCTCACCTTGTTGGTTTATCTCTTCGACGGTATAATTTTACAGCAAACGGCCTAGGTTTCTACAGAAAACACACGTTTCGGTAAATCTAAACCCAAATATTTTTCTATAGGGTTGAAGGGTATTAAAGTAGGGGCATAACTGAAAATTTTGAAGGAAAAGGGACCCCTCACGCGCCCTCACGCGCCCCAAGAAGGTGGCTCACACGGCTTCACGCGCTTCTTCCAGATTTCGGATAGTATTGCGTCGTTTTCGTATTTCGGCCATATCTCCCACGTTTTAACTCCGATTCGACCCCTATTTGAACCTACGCGACCCTATCTTCCCCCTCTACAGGATTATCAAAAAAGTGAAATCAGATTACCTCACTTTTTTGCTAACTAATTTTGGCAAACTCCAGTGAAGACCCGCAACTCCGACGAGGCTCGTTCTCCCCGGCTTCTCCTTCGATTCCTTCCCGCCTTCTTGCCGAACTTCCTACTCTCTCTCTAGAGTAAACTCATCCTCTTAGAGTGCTTCAACTCTCAAGGTTGATTGGAATGATTTGAAAACAACCCATGGTGACTTTTTATAGATTTCTCCAACCAATCACATTATGCCACTTGTCAAAATCTTAGCCATGGACTCCAAAGACTCAAGGCCATAATTGAGTGGCTTTTGAAATCCAAAACTAGAATGAATTGAACTTTTGAAATCCAAGTTAAAACCCCAAACTTCTTTCAAATAACACTTTGGCCCTTTTTTCAAGTCCCCAACTTTAATATTTTACCACATAAGCTCTTAATTTTATCCTTATTTCGTTTGGATAATTTTCTAATTACAATTACACTCTCAAACATCAAATTTATCGAGATACTTAAAATTCCAAAATTAATAATTCAAAATTACTCAATATATATGATTTTTCGGAAGCCTTTTACCATCATTCGGTCCTTTTAGGCTACAACTTAGCTTAACCGAAAACCATTTCTGATTTGATTTCTTTCAGCGTCATAAATCTCGCTTAGAGTCGCTCATCAAAAATATACCTTTAACCTTAGGTATCTAAGCTCTAGGGTACTTCCTACGACTGATTCGGTCACTCGTTGCCAATTCAAACATATTTTTGGTATTTTAAACTCACTTAAAATACGTGGCATCTTCACAAAAATATGGGCTATTATAACATGCTTCCTCCTGAATCTCCGTAAGTGTTTTTTGATTTGATCAATCTTCCTTCTATCCTCCACAATTAATTGAAACAAAAACAAACATCACATGTACCTACAAAATAAAAATAGCAATGAAATCTCAACCACAAAACATCATTTAAAATGTCTTTTTGTTGTACTTTTATATGCAAAATCATCAATTATATTATCATATTTAATGTTTTCTAACATATTATTTTCAATGCATAATATCGCTAATCCATTTAGCCTATTTTGAGTCATGGTGGTCTACAAGTAAGATTTTAATAATTTTAATTTAGAAAAACTTCTTTCAGCAGATGCCACAATCACATGTATAGTCAATAATACCTTATAAGCAACCATTACATTAGGAAACATATCCACACTCTTTACAAACTCAAGAATTTTAATGGATGTCCATGGTTTATCTGTTTCATATGCTTCTTTTGGTAGCATCACTTGCGACGCCTATAATTTTGAAAATAAGTCTCTTGCATCAACATCAGAATCATCACCATGTTTTAAAGCATTTTCAAGATTCACACAAAAACTTTTCAATTCATCATCATAAAACGAAGTTAACTTTGCAGCATCAAATAAGAACCCAAAAATAGATTCAAAACAATGCAATTGTTCAAACATACTCTTCAATTCACCAAGAGCAATATCCACTATTACAAGAAAATAATCAGTTCTAACTGATTCTTCAGCTGATTGTTGTTCCCTATTACTATTGGAAACCTCATCAAAATGCATTTTTCTACAAACTTGACGTTTTTTTTTAAAATACAGGCTCAATTCCATATCAAGGGAAATTTCTTTAGCATCAATCATGGCAGAAATAAACCCATTTATTTTATAGTTTTTAAAAAATAAAACAAGTCCTTTTAAGTGTCTTACAGTAGCATCAAAATGCATGTCTTCAGATTGTAACTTTTTATTAACTAAGTTAATCTTATGCAAAATGTCATGCCAAATAACCAAACTTAATATAATTTCAAAACTTGAAAGCTCTCCTGATGCTAAACTTTGAGCATCCCTACTCAATTTGGCATCTTTATTAATTTTTGTTAATTTAAATAAAGCTTATCTGATTTGGAAAGCTTAAGATTTTATTGCTTTGACACTTTCAATGTGACTTTCCCAACGTGTAGTTGACAATGATTTCAAAGTCAAACCATCTATGTAATCAAGTAACACATTCCATCGCTTTGTTGAATTAGAGAATACCGTATATATGCATTCACATGTTCCAAAAAAAGATTTTGCTTTAACACATGAGTTGGCCATATTACAAACTATTAAGTTGAGATAATGAGAACCACATGGCATGTAAAATGCTCTAGGATTTATATTAAGTAATCTTTTTTGTACACCTAGATTTTTTCCTTTTATATTAGAGCCATTATCATAACCTTGTCCCCTCACATCATCAATATTAAGTGTAAGGGACTCAATTACATTTTGCAATTCATTAAAAATTCCTAATCCAGATGTATCTTTCACATTTGGAAACTCTAAAAAGTACTTTTCTATATTTATTGGAGTACTTGAAACATCAACACACCTTAATATTAAAGTCATTTGTTCTTTGTGACTTGCATCAGGAGTACAATCAAGAATGACTGAAAAATATTTAACCGTTTTTATTTTTTCAATGATTGCATGTTTAACATTTGATGCTAAAATAGCTATCAACTCATTTTGAATTTTATGGCTAAGATAAGGATAATGAATCTTCTTATCTTAAATGAGTCGAAAATGGTGTTGCATTACAGGATCAAACTCTGCAATCATTTCAAGTAGGCCTAAAAAGTTACCATTACCATCTTCATAAATATTTTCACTTGTTCCATGAAAAGCCAAATTATGTGTAGCAAAACATTTCACAACAGCAATGATTTTGACAATAACATTTTTCCAGTGTAGTGTATCTTTCTTGATTAACTCTTGTAATTCTGTATCAATTATTTGATTTATTTTCAATCTGATTTGCAATTCAATACAAGACCTCAAGTTAGTGAGGTGTTCAATGCTGCTTTCATGTTGTTTAAGCTTCTCACCAAGATGTTTCCAATCTCTAGTTCCTTCACTAGTTAATTGACTTCTAGAATTCATTGTTTTAAACAACTTACAATAGAAAGAAAAGACTTTATCTAACTTCTTTGAGTACACTAGCCATTTTTGATCCTTAGTTTCCCTATTTGGTAAAGTATGAAGATAATAATTTGAAGAAAATTGTCTATTGTGTTCATCCATGGGGAATTTGAGATTACTTTCTCTTATGAGACCTTTTTCTACAAGTAAATCTCTCATTTTTGCATCAAGATTATCCCAAACTCGTGGATTATGAATGTTTAAATCAAATCTTGTTTTGGGACATTCATTTTCATGGCAAGGTTCATCAATATTTTCATTTTCATTTTCCTCAAGGAAATGTTCATCAATATTTTCATTTCATCTAGATCACCAATTTCTTCATTCACTTCATTCTCATTTTCTACTAATTCTTTTAATTGAATTGGTTGTTCACATTCATTTGGTAAATCTTCATCTAAATTTTCAAGTGAAGCATTGGATTGTTTAACAAAATATTTATTCAAAGATCCTCTTAAACTTTGAGTAATTTATTCTTCTTTTTTTTTTCTTTGTCTCTTGAGATTTCCGGAAAGTTGTTTCTTAAGAAATATTTTTTAATTTTTATAATAAACACAACACAATAAAAAAAATAAAACTAATTAACTAAGAACAATAAAACCTGGATTTTGAGCATATTTTTTGCTTCTACTTGTAACTTCAAATTATAAAGAACAAGAATCCTAATCAAGTTTTTTGTTGAATCAAATAATAACGAAGAATAATACAAATAATAAAGAAGAAAATGTTTATACAAATTAATTCAAATAACTAGTGTTCATAATTTATAATTTTCAAGTCAAAGCCAAAATTCCAAATTAGTTATTACCTGTACAATAAACCACTCCAAATAAAGCTATGCTAATTCATAGATTCCACAAATGCCATCAAATGGTGCATTTATGGATAAGTGACATGGTAAGAAAAATGAGATATTTCAGGGATCTGTATTACCTTATCAAGGAAAAACCACATATCATGAATAAACTTATTCAACCAATCAACCTACATCATTGGAAGACATATTCAATTGGAGGAATTGAAATGTAACTTAGGAGCATATGATTGAGTAATAGCTATATAAGTGTACAATCAAATTTAGCACTTCACGGGCCTAAAAAGAGAAAAGCCTAGTACTCACTCGCTTATACTCTAGACTCTTCATCCAAAACGGAATCACAGAAAGAAGGTCAAACCAGGAGCTTGAATCAAATTCTTTGGTTGGCCTTGTAACTGGCTCCTGCAAATATTGGTTCATAAAAAAATGCAGAAAACATTCGCTTATATAAGAGATATGTTTGGGTGCATGTTTCTGTATTCAAGAACAACTGTTTGAACTGGAATGCAGAAGTTGCAGAGATAGAACATAGATGGTGAAACAATACTATAGTTTAGCTATCTTTGTCTAGAACACATATAGACTGGTTCCAAGTCAGCATCTGCAAAAGTAACCTAGAGATTCAGAGAAAAAATCTCATCATTATTCTTGAAAAATACTGCCCAAATGAAAAATTAATCCATTGCTTAATTTTTTCCGAACTAAACTAGACAAACACACGAACAACCTAGCGCTGGCTCATGTGTGATAAACTGAGCAATGGCTTCTCCGCAACAAAGGAGAAACAACTAAACTGAGCAATGGCTTCTCCGTAGCTAAACCGAGCAAACACACGAGCAACTTAACCGAGCAATGGCTTCTCTGCAGCGAAGGAGAAACAACCAGAAAAATGAAGAAGATAAACCGAGCAAACACACGAGCAACTTAACCGAGTAATGGCTTCTTTGCAGCGAAGGGGAAACAACCAGAAAAATGAAGAAGATAAACCGAGCAAACACACGAGCAACTTAACCGAGCAATGGCTTCTCTACAGCGAAGGGGAAACAACCAGAAGAAGAAGAAGAAGAAGAAGAAAGAAGAGAGGGAAAATGGGCATTGGGTAGAGGAAATTTTGGCTTTTGGGAAGCGTGCGATGGTAGCCATGGCGGCAATTTCTGCTGTTAATTTTTTTTTAATACACACATATATATATATATATATATATAGACTTAAAAAATTTTTTGGGCTCTCCTCAATTTTGAGCCCTGGGCTGTAGTCTTAGCCCAAGGCCGACTCTACCTTAAAATTAGAGTAGCGGTAAAATTTTAATTATTTTTATTTTTGAAAAGAATGATAGTATTGATATTCCATGGGTTATATAATGCATCATAAATGACAAAAATATCCCTTGCGTCTCACCGTCTCGTGCCGCCTCATTATTTTGAGTGAGGGGTATTTTAGTTATGCGCCTCATCACTTCATATCACCTCACTGTCTTACTTTATCATTTTGACTGAAGAGTATTTTGATCATTTAATTACATTATATAGTCCAAAGTGTAACACATCTTATACTAATAGTATTTTTTGTTTAAAAATTAAAAAAAAAAATTCAAAAGGAGAGCGATAGCGTCCTCTTCTTCCCCTTCTTCTTCAGACTCAAAATCCAAACGATGGTTGAGAGTTGAAAGAGGAGAAGAGGAAGACAGAGATAACACCGGAGCAGGGATGAGTGCTTCGACTACATTCGAATTCACTCAATTTACAGAATCGTTGTCGCCGTGCTCCTCTAGAACCCTAATCAGGCCCCTCGTGCTATCTTCCACTTCCACACATGCTTTCCCCACAAAACATTTACGGTTTAAGCCCTCCATATCCAGCAGGCTCAAGTTCAGGCTGCATTGTAGAGCTTCCTCTTCGACTTCTGACTCGGCCCCGGGGGCCTCCCTGCTTCAAGAAGACGACCCCGACTCCACCCAGCTGTTCCAGGTGTGCCGTATCTTCCAACTCAACACTTGTGCTCAATAATTGTAATATATTTTCCCTTTTTGGTTCCAGAAAAGAGGGAACATCAACTTCGGTTCTACATCTCATGCTTCTCTGAATTCTGGATGAATATAAGGAAGAAAATGTATTCAAAAACTGCTGTTGTACTATAATTTATGCTGCAAGTAACATGAAGCTGAAAAATGAGAAATCATTGTACATAGACATTCTAAATTTATTGGGCTGTACAAGTATTTATTCGGGTTGTCAAGATTCTAGATGCTTAGTCATTTGCTTGAATATTTTGATTTTATAGATAATTAGTTCTTTGGATGTAAATTTAATTCTCTTCTCTTATCACTAGGATTTTGATTTTTGATCGTATTTTCTCCTCACTAGGATTTTCAGTTTTGATTTCTTAGAACTGTGATTTTTTTAATTAACTTAGGGTTAGTTAAAATCTTTATATATAGCTTTCCCTCCGCAATAAAAAATATTGTAGAATAAATATATTTGATCTTTGTGTTGTTCAATCAATGGTTTTCATGGCGATTTATATCGTCTACCATGGGTGTCAAATGCTTGTTCTTCTTTGTCTTCAGTTTGTTCCCATATTATAAGATGATTTTAAACGTTAATATGTACTGGAACTCCAATGTACAATAATGTATTGGGATGTACAAGTAGGAAACTAAATATGCACTACACTTCTATTCTGGAACCCGTTTTATGGGTTCCCTCCATTTGTGCCCACCAAACCGGGATCTGCACTCTGAAGGAGGTGGTTGTTCTCTATTTTTGCAGATTCCACAAAGTAGCGTAAATATTAGTATACTAGAATTCTATTGTACAATTATGTACTCTTGGTTAGAGAAATCTGTAAAATTTGAATTTTCTTACCCCAGTAGGAGTGCACAATCACAATAGTTCTTATAAAGGGTTGGGTTTGCAAATTCCATAAAAATAAAAATTCATCATGTGACATGTATGTATATAAAGGTACAATCTCTCTCTACATGTTTTGTCTCCTGTTGTGGCACCTATCTAGCTCTCTCTATGTTCTTATATTTTTAAAATGTCATGACACAGTGAGAGGCCTTTACCGTTCACCTGTTTTCATTTAAATTATTTTTTTGATTCACATGACTTATCTTTCTATCTCTATCTTAATTTATTTAAATATTAATTCTTTTATAGCCTTTCTTCATTTTTTTATGTAAGAAATTAGTGAAGTGATGAGTGTCATTAGATAAATATATTCATTATTCTGTAATGTTCTGGACATGGTTATTATATGTTAGGAGATTTGAATCATGTTATTACACAATGACTGTAATTATACCATTGATACAATGTCCAAGTGCTCATTTAATTCACTATTTCAAGGTTCAGTTAGGTCATGTAACCAGAGTTATCAATTCTAGAGGAGATGTTTGACAGAACTTCCAGTGCATTGTTTTTTAGTTTTGATTTTTATCTTTCTTTTTGTCGAATCCCTTGGATTCGGCAAGATATTCTCTCGTTTTATAGAGAGAACTAGGCGGGAATTGTGTTGGGGAAAGAGAAATTAGATAAAATGAGGGAGAAGAGTTGAAGATGAAATGAGAGGGAGAGAGAAAAGTTGGCACCAGAAACAGTTGCCACTTTCCGCATTCAAATATCTTCACTCATCACAATTACAATTACCCTACCAGCATTTCTATTTATTACAATTATTCCCCTTTAGGTACACGACAATGTCATAGACCAAGGGTAACACTGTAATTAGAAGGGTAATGGCAGTATTGTAATAACCCTATAGTTGATATCTGTAATTCAAAGGGCGCGCGCATGGGCAGTTCCTAACTGCCGCGCCTAGCTGTGTAGCTCTCTTATAAATGAAGATAAGCTGAGGATGGGAAATGCATGTGAGGATTATTCCACAGATTCCTTTCCCTCTCATTCTCATTCACGTTTCTCTCGCCCCCCCTTCTTCTCTCTCTCTCCATTCTCTTCTAAATTCTTCCCGCCTAAACCATTCCTTCCGGAATTACGGAAGGAAGCCCTTCAACAGATCCCGAGCTTGACAAATTGGTATCAGAGCCCGTGACCTGGAAAATAGGATGGCCGATGGAACGCGAGCGAAGCAGATGGAGGTTAGATTGGATGCGATCGAGTTGGGTTTGCGACAACACCAGGAACAGGTGGACGATAGATTGGAAACGCTGGAGTTAGGAATCCGGAATACACAGGAAGAAATCCACCGGAGTAGATCGGATTACACAGCTGCGTTAAATAGGGCCGTGACCGGACTGCGAGAAGAATTCTCGAGTCTTAGCCAGCAACTGACGGCAGCTCTGAGCATGTTTGCTCAGCAACCGAATGTCAGTCTGCCAACGGATTTTCCCCCACGATCAACATCGGCACCAATATTGACTGCACTGGTGAATAGGCTGCATCCTCAAGAGCCAACGGAAATAGGGGAGGGAGCACATTAGAGGAATTATGGGAGTATTAATTCCACTCAGCCGGCGCTTAGGATGGAGATTCGGCCTTCGATCGGGACAGGCCGAGGTGGTGGATACGCAGATGTGAACGCGTGTTTTATCAACATCGAATCGCGGAAGGTGATAAGGTATGTATGGCTGCTTCCTACTTAGATGATGTGGCGGATGCTTGGTTCCAAAATTGGAGTCATGGAAGATTGGATTTAAGTTGGCCAGAGTTTGTTAACCAATTGTGCAGAAGGTTTGGAGAGAAGACCAGATTGGATGTAATTGAGGAATTTAACAAATTAAAACAGAATGGAACAGTGGAGGAGTACCAAACTAGATTTGAAGAATTAAGGTCCTTGTTATCATTGTCACAGCCTTACCTGGATGAGGAGTACTTTGTTTCGAGTTTTATCAGCGAGCTGGATGAGTTAATTAGATTGACGGTTAAGATGTTATACCCCACCACCGTGGTACAAGCAGCGGAACAAGCTCGACTGCACGAGCTTTCGATGGAAACGTTTGCGAGGAGACATAAGTTGTCGTCTAAAACTAGCAGGGAGGATCATACCTATGGGGGATATCATAGGGAGGAAATTTCCAAAGTCCGCGAGGAGGACCTACCAGTAAGGTTCCCCACCCTGTGACCCAACTAAGAAATCTCACGGTGGACCAAAAGAGACAACTGGGCCTATGTTTCCGTTGTGGTGAAAAGAATGGACAAGGCCACCAGTGTAAGAAACTCTTATTTACCATGGAAGGTCTGGAGGAAGTTGAGGAGGAGGGAACGGATACGGACGGAAATGAGGGAATGCCTAATGAAAAAGAAGGTGGGGAGATCTCAATGCACGCCTTGCAGGGTCAAGCAGCTGGCAGGGTTGTGAAGGTGACAGGGGTGGCCCGGAAAAGGAAGATAGTCGTGTTGATAGACAGTGGTAGCACACATAGTTTCTTAGATGAGACTACAGCCCACAACCTACAGTGCAACCTCTAGGAGACTCCCCCACTGTCAGTACTAATAGCTGACAGGACCAGGATGGTCAGCCAACTCAGATGCATGAGTTTCAAGTGGCTAATGAGTGGGAGGGAATTCTCGGCAGATTTGAGAATACTCAAATTGGGTGGGTGCCATGTTGTATTGGGGGTAGATTGGATGAAGATAGTGAGTCCCTTAATATTCGATTTCAACACCCTGGAAGTAACCTTTAACTTGGAGGGCCAGCAGGTTACCTTACATGGGAGTCAAGAACCAGGGGATTGTAGGGTTGTTTCAGGGAAACGAATTCAAAAATTGTTGGAACAAGGGAGTACCACTGTGGGACAACTGCATTCCATCTATGCAATGGACGTGGGGTTAAGGGTAGTGGAAGAACCGAAGTTTTCTGCACCAAGGGAAACTGCCTTGGCCACAGAGGACAATAAGGTACACTTCCCTCTACCAATTCATAAATTGCTAATGGAATTTGAGGATCTGTTTGCCACTCCCCAAACCTTGCCACCCATCGAGTCATTGAACATTCCATTCACCTTAAACCCAACAGTAAACTAGTCAATCTAAAGGCCTATCGATATTCTCCCATACAAAAGGCTGAAATAGAAAAACTCATAGGAGAAATGTTGTCCAGAAATTTGATCCAACCTAGCCAAAGTCCATATGCCTCACCAGTCCTCCTAGTGAAAAAGAAAGATGGCACTTGGAGGTTTTGTGTGGATTATAGGCAACTCAACTCACTAACCGTCAAGAACCAATTTCCTATACCTATTATTGAAGACCTCCTAGACGAATTAACAGGCGCATCCATTTTTTCTAAGCTTGACTTGACTTCCGGATACCACCAAATCTGAATGAACTTAGCCGATTGTCCTAAGACAACCTTTAGAACCCATCAAGGGCATTATGAATTATTGGTAATGCCTTTCGGCCTCACCAATGTACCCGCAAGCTTCCAAGCATTGATGAACCACATTTTTGCTCCCTATTTACGCAAATTCGTGTTGGTTTTTTTTGATGACATCCTCATATACAACACTACCCTAGACCAGCATCTATCCCACCTCAAGCTGGCATTTCAGGTCCTTAGATTCCATCAGTTGTATGTAAAAAGGTCTAAATGCTTATTTGAAGAAAGGCAGGTTGAATACTTGGGCCATATTATATCTGGCCAAGGAGTTAGTACTGATCCTAACAAAATTGAAGCTATGAAGGCCTGGCCTCGGCCAAGAACCCTGAAGGACTTAAGAGGCTTCCTCGGCCTAACGGGTTATTATAGGCGTTTCATCGAAGGGTATGGAATAATTAGCAAACCCCTGACCACGCTGCTTAAGAAGAATAATTTTGGTTGGGGAATGGAAGCAGAGGATGCCTTTGAATCCCTCAAAGCGGCAATGTCGCAAGCCCCAACACTAGCTCTACCCGATTTCTCCAAGGAGCTTATTTTAGAAACGGATGTGTGTAACACAGGTATAGGGGCGGTGCTGAGCCAGGGAGGGCGACTAGCTTATTTAAGTCACACATTGGCCCCTAGACATCAGGGCTTAAGTATATACGACAAGGAGTTGTTGGCTGTTCTAATGGCAGTGGAGAAATGGAGATATTACTTGGAGGGCAGAAGATTCACCATTAAGACGGACCACGAGAGCCTCAAATTCTTAGCTCAACAACGGGTACACAACCAGTTATAGAGGAAGGGCATAACTAAGCTCTTGGGCTTTGACTTCACCATCCTATACTGAAAAGGGAAGGAAAACAAAGCAGCCGATGCTCTGTCCCGAAGAGAGGAGCCAGTCGCTTATCAGGCCATCTCGATGGTGGTGGCAGATTGGGTGCAGGACATTACCCATAGTTATGATCAGACCCCCTGGATCCAAGAACTACTTATCAGGCTTTCCACACAGGCCACTAATGATCCTAACTACCAATTAAAAGGGGGACTATTGCGGTTCCAGAACAGAGTGGTGATTGGAGAAGACGAATTGTTGAAGAAAAAGATACTTCAGAGCTTGCATGACTCCCCCATAGGGGGACGTTCTGGGCTCAACGTCACTTACCGGCGGGTAAGGCAACTTTTTTACTAGAAGGGCCTTAAAAAAGATGTCACCAGATTTGTTACAGCATGCACCACTTGTCAACGGTGCAGACATGAGCAAATTCCTTATCCTAGCCTCCTTCAACCCTTGGAAATACCCTCACAAGCCTGGGAAATAATCTCAGTGGACTTCATCGAAGGCTTACCAAAATCTGAAGGTGCTGACACTCTTTTGGTGGTAGTAGACAAGCTAACTAAATTCAACTACTTTCTCACGTTGGCCCACCCGTTTACAGCCACGGAAGTAGCACGCAAACTAATGGATTCAGTATTCAAAGTCCATGGGCTGCCTAAGGCAATAATTTCTGATCGTGATAAAGTATTTACCAACCAGTTTTGGAAGTCCCTATTCCAAGGACTAGGCATTAAGCTGCATCTTTCTTCGGCCTACCATCCGGAAACTGACGGGCAGACTGAAAGGGTCAACCAATGCCTCGAGACTTACCTTAGATGCTTGTGTGTGTCCAAATCCAGAAGCTGGAGTCGTTGGGTAGCTCTGGCCTAATGGTGGTATACACCAACTACCATACCGCACATAAGAGCACTCCTTTTGAAGTTCTGTTTGGGTACCTGCCACCCATCATCCCAGCTGTAATGCACTATTCCCCTCAGGAAACATCAGCCGATCAGTACCTAAAGGACAGACAAGACGCCCAACTAGCCATTAAGCAAGAATTGGTCCTCGCCAGTCAGCGGATGAAGCAATTGGCAGATAAGCATCGCACAGAGAGACAGTTTGAGGAAGGAACTGAGGTATACTTAAAGGTGAAATGGTTCCAACAACACCTTTTTCACAAAGGACCAATCTCTAAGCTCAGTCCTAAATTCTATGGGCCTTTTAAGATCGTCGCAAAGGTAGGACCGGTTGCCTATTGCCTCCAATTGCCTGAGGGAGTGGGCCTCCATCCAGTGTTTCACGTCTCCCTACTGAAAAGATCAATTGGCCCAGCTGACAATTCCAGCACTACACTGCCCACTCCATTGGAAGCCAGCGAGATCGCCGCCGAGCCAGTAGCAATTTTGGACAGACGCATGATTTACCAGGATCAGGCTCCCCTGACGCAAGTTTTAGTGCAATGGTCCAATCTCCACCCGGATAACGCCTCATGGGAATATCTCTCTGACCTTTTGCAGCGTTTTCCTAGAATTACAAGTCTACTGTAATTTCTTGGGGACAAGAAATATTTTAAAGGGCGGGAATTGTCATAGACCAAGGGTAACACTGTAATTAGAAGGGTAATAGCAGTATTGTAATAACCCTATAGCTGATATCTGTAATTCAAAGGGCGCGCGCATGGGCAGTTCCTAACTGCCATGCCTAGCTGTGTAGCTCTCTTATAAATGAAGATAAGCTGAGGATGGGGAATGCATGTGAGGATTATTCCACAGATTCCTTTCCCTCTCATTCTCATTCACGTTTCTCTCGCCCCCCCTCCTTCTCCCTCTCTCTCTCCATTCTCCTTCTAAATTCTTCCTGCCTAAACCGTTCCTTCCGGAATTACGGAAGGAAGCCCTTCAACAGATCCCGAGCTTGTCAAAATTCCCCTCCCCTTAAGCTAATTCTTGTCCTCAAGAATGCTAAGCATGCTGGCTGCGTTTGGGAACTGCTGGAGGAACTCTAGTAGAAATTCCCAAGTGTTATTGTCTGAGTGCAATGAAGACCACTGCACTAGTACTTGGGTGATTGGGGCTTCTTGCTGGAAAATCACTCTCTTGTCTAGGATAGCTATTGGTGTGACTGCTGGCTCTTCGAGGGTTTGACTGGCTGTTTGGTCCCCAGTTGCTCCCCTGAGTAAGGACACAGAGAACACGGGGGGAATGTGTGTTCCCTCGGCTAGTTGCAGCCTGTTGGTGTAAGTTGGAAACCCTAGGGCAAAAGAACTCGAGAAACAGAGGAGAGAGAGCAAAAACTAGTTCACTGGAATTTTATTAGAAATGAACCAATGAATTAACAACTAAACATAAGTTGCTTATATATGCAGCTTTTAAAACCGACAAGAGGCATTGTCGCCTCACACAATAATAACATAACAACAACATAAAATAGGAAGCAAAACTATTAAACAAAAAGCCAATACTATCTCAATGTTACATTCTCTTCAACACTCCCCTTCAAATCAAGCTCCTCTAGCGTCTCTGTATTATATAGGCTTTTATGAGATGCTTCCTTTGCTGTGTATCTTTGTTTACCAGTGCACACAGGATTCCAAGTTAACCCAAGTTTGCAACACAATAGTTTGAATCTATCTCGAGGCAAACTCTTAGTTAGAATATCAACAACTTGCTCTGATGTAGGGACATCGAGTTTCCACTTCACCATTTTTGACTTTCTCTCGAACAAAATGAACATCAACACCGACATGTTTAGTACGAGAGTGAAAAATAGGATTTTCAGCCATACTCTTGGTTGCCAAATTATCACACCATACAATAGGAGTTGTAACATTTGGATATCCCAACTCCACAAACAATGACTTAAGCCATAGTAACTCCATTACTCCCAATGCAACAACCCTATACTCAGCTTCCTCTTCTGAACGGGCAACCACTAACTGCTTTTTGGAGCCCCAAATAATAAGATTTCTGCCAAGATAAACACAAAAACCACTAGTACTCCTTTTTGTGACCTTGCAGCCAGTATGGTCTGCATCAGTAAACACCGTTATATCCAGATTTCTGGGTGTAGAAGAGAAGAACAAACCCAGATCAGTAGTCCCCTTTATATATCGAAGCAATCTCTTGCAAGCTAACCAGTGTTGACACTTAGGATGTGCTGAAAATTGATTCAACTTGTTAACAGCAAAAGCAATATTAGGTCTTGTATAGGTCAAATTTTGTAAAGACCCTACAATTGTTTTATAGACAGCTGGGTTAGTAAACTCTTCTCCTTCATTGGTTAAAGAAAGTCCAGCAGTCATAGGAGTATCACAGGGCTTACAATCCTCCATCCTAGCTTTTCTTAATAGATCCACAACATATTTAGTTTGTGTAAGATAAAGGCCATTTTTGTTTCTATATACTTCAAACCCCAGGAAGTAATTGACAGCTTCTAGAGTTTTTAAAGCAAATTGATGGTCTAGATCATGAATACATGCCTTAAGAGTAGCAGAATTAGACCCGATAGAAGTATATCGTCCACATATACTAACACAAACAACACACTCATCTGTCTGTTTTATGAACAACGAAGCATTAGAAATTGATCTAATAAAACCTCAGTTAAGTAAAGCTTCTTTCAGCTTATTATATCAAGCTCGAGGAGCTTGTTTCAACCCATATAAGGATTTCTTTAATCTGCAAATATGATTTGGAGTGGCAGCATTGACAAACCCTTCTGGTTGAGCCATATTCACTGTCTCAACTAAATCACCATTCAAAAATGCATTGTTAATGCCCACTTGTTGAATTTCCCAATCAAAAGACATGGCTAAAGAAAATAGAACTCGAATGGTAGGAGTTTTAACCACTAGACTAAATGTTTCTGCATAATCCACAACTGGATTTTGGAGAAAGTCTTTTGCAACTAACCTGGCTTTATACTTTAAAATGGACCCATCAGGCTTAAACTTCACCCTGAAAACCCACTTTTTCCTAATAAGATTCATATCATCAGTGTATGGAATCAACTCCCAAGTATTATTCCTTTGTAGAGCAGTATATTCTTCTTCAATGGCTTTAATCCATCGTGAGTCTAAAAGAGCCTCCTTAACTGAAGTTGGTTCAAGTGAGTTCACTAAGGCATGAGGAGAAGAACTAACAAGCTGTTTGGCTTTAAGACGGGTGAGCATAGGGTGAACAGATGGGGCTGGAACATTTTTATACTTAGGAACTTTTGAGTGAGGAAGTGCAGGAGGTGCAGTCACTGAGGAGAAGATGATAATGTGGTGGTAGTAGAGTTAAAATTGTTTGTGGTACCCATAAATGGACTTGGGGAATGAGCTACTGAGGGACATTGACAAGAAGAAGATGAAGAAACAATAGGATAAAGAAATTATGTAGAAGGACTGCTTGACTTTGAATTTTGAGGCAAGTCAACAGTCACATTAGATGAAGAAAATATAGAAGAGTAAGGAAAGTCTTGCACATTGAACTGAACATGCCGAGTTGTATATACGCGACCGGATGCATGTAAACATTTGTAGCTAGCTTGAGTGAAACTATATCCAATAAAGATGCACTTGGTTGAATGAAACTCAAATTTGTGCTTGTTATAAGGTCGAAGAAAAGGAAAACATGCACAACCAAAAGGTTTAAGGAAATGATAGTTGGGAGGCTTTTGATATAATAGTTCAAATGGGGTCTGAAATTTAACAGATGAGAAAGGTAGCAGATTAATCACATGAACAACAGTTAGAAAAGCTTCTACCCAGAATTTTAAAGGCATTTTAGCACGTGCTAATAAGGTCAGTCCCATTTTGGCTATATGCCTATGTTTTCTCTCAACAACTCCATTTTGTTGATAAGTGTGAGGACAAGTGAATCTAGGCTGAATGCCATTGTTTTGTAAGTAGAGTAAACAGGCATGATATTCTCCCCCATTGTGAGTTTGTAAGGCTTGAAGTTTGGTTTGAAATTGGATTTCAACAAGTTTATGAAATGTGACAAATATCGATAAGAGATCTAATTTGAGTTTCAAAGGATATAACCAAGTGTATTGTTAACCTTAGGACTCTTAGATTATACCCTTAGACAAGAAAACTCTCACAGAAACCCTCTCCAACACGCTCGGATGCAGTTTAAATATAAGAACAAAAAACATGAACAATAGAAAAGTAAATAACAAAATTGAAAAGATCAAACCATAAAGGAGACAACAGATTTATCCTGGTTCAAGCTAATTTAATTGGCTCTACATCCAGCAGTCCAACACCACAATCGAGCAGCTTTTATCGAGAAGAAACTGATTAGTACAAAACCTAAGCCCTCTCTCAATCCTATCGCTCAAGTACAACTCTTGTTCACTCCAAGAAAGCTTCAAGAACACAATACACATGCCTCACTTTCTCTAGAACAAAATACTCATAATAGTAACCGAGAACTTGACGAGAGATGATCTCTTAGACTGTCGCCTTGCCCTCTTATTTATAGAGGAGGCGAAACCCCCCATATAACTAATAACTATAGGGTATTTACAGTTAGACCCCCAAAGTTTACATTAATTACATTTTGGCTTAAGAAACCCTAACTGTCTAATAACTTCCAGCCAAAAGCCATCAATGCTCCACTGATTTTCTAATCAGAAAACTTTAGGCAAACCTCAACATGTATCTAGTGTAAGCATCTACAAAAATGACATAGTATCGAAATCCTTCCATAGACAACATTGGAGCTGGTCCCCATAGATCTGAATATACTAGTTGTAATGGACGAACAACAGTAACCTCATGTGTAGCAAACGAAATTTGATGCAATTTTTCAGTTTTGCAAGAGTTAAAAAAAATAAATTGGAAGATGAACAAGAAATTTCAATTTTATTCAACACCCTTTGAAGTACATTCAAAGAAGGATGGCCCAATTTATTGTGCCAATCTTGGCAAATACTAGTACTTTGAGGCTTGAGCCACATTTACATCATTTGATAGTTCATGAACAAATGAAGATTGTCTTTTACATGCTTTGTCATTTTTACACGACTTGAAAGAAATACTAGCTGAATTAATAGAAAATGGCTCTAGGGATTGGGCTTGAGTGATTGTTGTAGTGGGACAAGATGCTGGAACTAGCCAATATAGCCCATCCTTAAGGTGTCCCTGTGGAAGAACTTCCCTGGATCTTTTGTCCTTAATCAAATAGACATTAGAATGAAATTTAGCCACCACATTATGATCTCTAGTAAATTGAGAAACACTAAGAAGATTTTTATGTATCCTAGGAACATGAAGGATATTAGGTATACAAAGAAAAGAATTTGAAGTGGTATTTAACATACCCATACCAACATAAGTAATGGGCAATTGCTTACCATTGCCTATGTTAACTTTGTCCCCACCATGATAAGGTGAATGCAGGGACAGATTGTTAAGGCTTGAAGTGATCTGATTTGTGGCTCCTGAGTCCACAAACTAGGTTGGATCAGAAAGAGAAGGTTGTTGTTGAGTAGCAAATTGCTCAGGAACACTATGGTATGGTGAGCCTGTCACTGATCCATTATCATTAGGGTAGGCTCCATTAGAGTCACTAAAGGTAGCCATATAAGCACTTGAATCTAACTGATTTCTACTATTATAACCTCTTGTAGATCTACCAGTGCTTTGACTGTTTACTCGAGTAAAATTCCGATCAAACCGACAATAACATTTGTCCACTAGATGCCCTGGTTTTTCACACAATTGATAGTAGAATTTTCGATTTGAAGATCTACCTCGACCTCTACCTCCTCTAAAGCCAGAACCTCCTCTACTGTAACCAAAATTTCCATTACTTTGATGCGAAGCCACATTAACATTCATAGTAGATGACAATGAATCAAAATGTAGCGAAGACTGAGGTACATTCTTAGCAGCTAAACATTGTTCATGCATAAGTAGCAAATATTGAACCTTCTCCAAATCTATATTATCCATTTGATAGGTTATCAAGCTCACAACAGTATCATAATCGTGATCTAGACCATTAAGAATCGCAAGCAACGACTCATCACTTAAAGGCTCTCCTATAGCCGCAAGAGAATGACTTATAGTCTTGATCTTTAAGACATAGTCATTAATTGACAAATTCTCCTTTTTAATAGATCTCAATTGCTATTTTAATTGAAACTATTTGGCTATAGTTTGTTTAGCATACAATTTTTCCAGATAGAGCCATACCTTGGCAGATTATTCACATTGATTCACCTGAGCTAACACTTCTTCAATGATCGTGGAGAAGAGCCATACTAGAAGTAGCTGATCAGATCGAAGCCAACTCATGTACTCTGGATTCACCTTTGAATTCGCTGGTGAATTATTGCCAGTTGGATCGACTATATATTTTGAAGGAGGAGACGTTCTATTCAAGAATGAAACCAAATCAAAAGCTCGAACTGTAGCTAAAATCTGAGCCTTCCAAAAAATATAATTCTTCGAATCAAGCTTCAGAGGAATGAAACTGAAAGCTTTAGATATTGCTGCAAAATCGAATTGAGACACTAACGAAAGATTGGATGTAGATCGAGTAGGAGGAGAAGTAGAGGAGGAACGATTTTCGTGAACAGAGGCCATTGGCTCTAATACCATGTAAGTTGAAAACCCTAAGGCGGAAGAAGTCGAGAAGCAGAGGAGAGAGACCGAAAACTAGTGCACTGGAATTTTATTAGAAATGAACCAATGAATTAACAACTTAAACATAAGCTGCTTATATATGCAGCTTTTAAAACCGGCAAGAGGCATTGCCGCCTCACACAATAATAACATAAAATAGGAAGCAAAACTACTAAACATAAAGCCAATACTATCTCAATGTTACATTCTCTTTAACAGTAGGCTACTAGTCCCACCTTGGCAGTGATGGTATAAGGCCCGTAGAACTTGGGGTTTAGCTTAGTAATAGGCTGCCTTGAGAGAGTTCTTAGATGGGGCTGACTGAGTTTGAGGTATACCCTTTTGTTGAAGATATTGCTGCTGCTCAGTTTTTATGTCTTGATGATTATCTGTTCTGTTTTGTTGTTTAGCAGTTAGTTAGTTGTTGTTTCTGTTTAATGCGTTTGACGCATTTTAATATGAAAGCTGTCAGTATATAAGTCAGCTTTCCTCTTATGTTAAGTAGTCTTTTATTCATTTTCGATTTCAATTGAAAGAGCACCTGAGGTATTTTTCTACCTTTGTTTTCATTCTTTCCGTTGTGAAGCTCTCGCTTCACCTTTTTCCTACCTCAAATGTTCTCTCACTCCTCATTTTATTCGTTAGCTGCTTCGTTCGGTTTTGAGCCTTGGCCAATTCTGTTTTCAGGGTTTGTAGAATGTCTTGCCTGTGCTGTAGATAGGCGTCTATTGCTGCCACAGACGTTGGCTCCCCCATAGATGGTAATAGGCTAGGCTTGTTGTCACGAACATAGGGTTCGTGATGGGTTAGAAGAGGAATTGGGGAATGAAATCAGAATTGTAGGAGGGGGAAATGGGGGAGAAATTAGTAGAAAGGGAGAGAGTAATAGAGAGAAACGTGAGGGAGAATTGGAGAGAAATGTAGAGAGGAAAATAGAGATTCAATATCAATTTTTCAGCATACATCCCCTCCATTTACATCAGCCTTATATAGGCATATTTGTCCCCTAACAGCCTTGCACATGTAGCCATGTGCACCTAACTAATTGCTAGAATATCCCTAACAAACTATTCTACCCTATTACAATAATACCCTTTTATTACTCATAGGGTCATGACAATTCCCCTCTCCATAAGAGAGTTCTTGTCTCCAAGAACTTACCGCAAGTAGCCATTGCTCTTCATCCAATTCCAACCTTCTCTATGCGAATAATACTCCTTTCTTTCTTTCTACTTCTAGGTCTCTTCTTCTTCATTCTTATTCAAGATCAATTCCAAGTATGAATTGGCCCAAAATTTCAGTAAGGAAAACTTCATTACCATCCAAAACAAGTAAGAAGGGCAGATCTTCAGCCATTGTTGCTGTTACTCTATCCCCATTCAACCCACAGCCATGTTTTGCTGCAGAAATATCAACAACAGCCTCAAAATGCAGCAATGGAGGTTTGTATTTCCTTGAATACTCATACCAAGGCTGTTTGTGAGCATTAACATTAGGAGCTGCTGCAACTTCACTTCCAGCCAACGATTGCTCAATAATTGACACTTGGCCAAGTGTTTCAGCACTAGTAAGAGTGCTTGAGAGGCTGTCAATTGATTGAGTGTCATCCTCCAATCCCTTTTCCTCACTTTTTTCTTCCTCCTCCTCTTCCCCTTCTTCCTTAAAGTTGGACTGCTCTTGTTGTAGAATCCCAAAAACATCACCATCGAGAACTTCTTTTCCAAAGGAATTGGTGTGTTCCTTTAATTCTCCTTTTGCCCACACACCTTGTACCGAACCCCCGCAAACTCTGCTATTGCTGCCAGCATTGTCATTATCGTCACCTTTCTTGTCCATTCCACCTAGGCCGACATACTTCTTCCACTCCGTATTGGAGGTAGGCAGTGAATCTGCTTCTTGCTCCTAAATTTCTCTTCAGCTGCTCCATTTTAAGGAATTCATCTTTGTTAAAATTGCCGTGATAATCATTAAAGTATTCCACCGGAAAGTTGTAATGATACTTCTTAATAAGTATCATCGCAAATTCTTGCAACTTCTCGCGAAACATTCGACCAAATTCCTTGCATTCTTCATCAAACCCACTGCTGGTTCCTTTGTCCAATTGGTTGATCCCCTTCTTATGTTCCTTGTTGCTGCCAACTGAAAATGCAGCCTTCTTTGGCTGCCATTGAGGCTCCATTCCAGCTGAAAATGAAGCATTCTTTTGCTGCAATTTAGGGCTCATTTGCTCCATGTATGCACTGCTCCCCTTGGCTGCCTTTGTTTCCCTTTGCTCACAGCCTCTCCTAACTTCATGAATAGGACACCCCACTGAAAATGCAGCCTTCTTTGGTTGCCATTGAGTCTGCCATGGCCTCATGTACGCACTGCTTGCCTTGGCAGAACTTTCACTAGCAGAACGAGACACAGGCCAAGAATTTGGAGCGCTGTCCACCCTGCTTCGCCCCCCAAATTCAAACGTCTGAACGAAGGGTTTCTCTCTCTCTTGGAATTTAATCATGTCAGCTGGCAATAGATTAAACAGATCGAACTTTACCTGGATACGTTGCCGACGATGTCTGCCTCCCGAACTCCAACCCACAATGCTATGACAGTCTATCAACCAGACATTGGAATCAATTTCCAGAAATCAGCCTTCTGGAAATCAGCCTGTTTCTACTTCCCTTATCCGTAGAAGTATATAATTGCCGGAGTTGAAATCACAACCAAAGCGACTCACGATCACTTATGTCCACGGTCACCGTCAAAATCGCCTTCAATTATGACTCAAAATTCCTCCAAGTCGGCTCGCCTCAAACGGAATTCGCAGAGATTTGGGTTGGCTTCTCCTCCTTGCTCAATTGTGCTGCAACTAACAGAATTCTCCAGAATTGAGAATTTGATGGCTGTAGTATTTTATGAATTGGCTTCCAATTCGCCAAATCTGCTTCGGCTTGCTGACCCACACTGCCTAGCCTTGGAAATAGCCACAATCCACCTGCTCTTCTACTTTACAACAATCACCCAGGACTAGCGATTGCCTCACCACAGCTAGCGATCTTCAGTCCTCTAGCAAAATGAATAGCTAAGCAACGGATCCGCTTCCGCCTTCTTGTTCTCCTGTTGCAGAAGTCCCTACACTCGCCTCGCCTCACCTCCTGATCGACTACAACAACTCGGAAAACAATAGTGATTCACCCTATTGTTCCACCTTCAATAGTCGCTCCAATTCCGATCCAATACCTGCTGCACCACTTTGATTTGACTTCAGATTCAACTCGATATCACCGTCTACACTCTCCTAGCTTGTGTCGTTTTCAATTTCGAGCAAGATTTATTAAAATTCGCTGCCGTTCGTCAACATCTTGCCTTGCCCATTCCGAATCTGTTGCTGGATCACCTTCAATGGACTCCGATTGCGAAGGCTCCTCAGTTCGCGTTGCCTTTAATGCTGTCCGCGTCGCCAACTTCAGCGGATCTCCCGTACCAGTCGTTCTCTCTAGTCGCGAATCCTCCTCTGGTTCTTTCTACCCACTGGTCGCGTTTGGTAATGGTCGCGACACCTTCCTCGCCCCTGTCGTCAACTCTAGCGGAGCTCCTGCAACCTGTCTTTCGCTTCAATCGCACACGCCTAGGCCGTCTGCTTCACCTTCGACGAACTCACGCTCGCCTTGGAGAGTCGCCACACTCCCAAGTCCAAATCGCGACCTCTTGGTTGTTCGCATCAACACCAGCGGACTCGCTATCACCTCAGAACTTCTGCCTATTCCGTTTAATCACTGAAATTGATTTCAGCAGCCTTCGAAACGAATCGAAACCCCCGCCGAGAACCGTTGCTTTGCTTCGACTCTAGCTGGTTAGCACTCTGGACTTTGAATCCATCGACCTGGGTTCGACTCTTGGTGGGACCTCCAAATCGGATCGAACACTATTGAATTTACGAACTCACAGCCGAGGACGACTGCTCTGATACCATTTGTCACGAACATAGGGTTCGTGATGGGTTAGAAGAGGAATTGGGGAATGAAATCAGAATTGTAGGAGGGGGAAATGGGGGAGAAATTAGTAGAAAGGGAGAGAGTAATAGAGAGAAACGAGAGGGAGAATTGGAGAGAAATGTAGAGAGAAAAATAGAGATTCAATATCAATTTTTCAGCATACATCCCCTCCATTTACATCAGCCTTATATAGGCATATTTGTCCCCTAACAGCCTTGCACATGCAGCCATGTGCACCTAACTAATTGCTAGAATATCCCTTACAAACTATTCTACCCTATTACAATAATACCCTTTTATTACTCATAGGGTCATGACACTTGTATCCATATAGAGCCTCAAATGGTGTCATCCCAATGGATCGGTGGTGGCTGGAATTGTACCGCCATTGCGCCAAGGACAACCATTTGTGCCAATGCTTGGGCTGCATAAAGCAGAAACACCTCAGATAGGTATCAAGGCAGTCGTTAACTCTCTCCAATTGGCCATCATTTTCAGGTGGTAAGCGGTGGACATGTGGAGCTTAGAGCCCAAGGATTTCAGTAGACCTTGTCAAAATAAACTAGTAAACACCTTATCCTTGTCTGAAATGATGGTTTGAGGCACCCCATGTAACTTCACCACACTGTCCAAAAACACCCTAGCCACTTCTTCTGCTGTGAATGGATGGGACAAACTGAGGAAGTGGCTGTACTTAATCAGTCGATCCACCACTATTAGGACACAATTTCTCCTTTCTGATCGCGACAACCCTTCCACAAAATCCATGGTTATGTTAGCCCAAGCTTGATCTGGAACCCTTAACGGCTGCAAGAGGCCTGGTCTAGCCACTGACTCATGTTTACATCTCTTACAAGTGTCACACTGCATGACGAACTCGATTACTAATTTTTTTAATCATGGCCAATAAAACACTTGTTTCACTTTGCGATAGGTGTTCTGGATACCTGAGTGTCCCCCCAAGGGAGAGTTGTGCATGGTTTGTAAAATTCTTCTTTTCAAAGCCTCACAGTCACCTACCACCAATCGCCCCCGATACCTCATCAGGCCATTGCATATAGTGTACCCCTACCTGCTATTGCTGTCTAGATTGGGCTGCTCTAGTAGCTCCCTTGTCCAAGATCCCTTATCATAGCTAGCTGTCACCTCTTGGTGCCAATCTGGTACCAACGCTGTAATGGCTGCACAGTCTCCCTCCTCATAACATCTTGATAAGGCGTTTGCAGCCACATTTTCTTTTCCTCTTCTGTACTGAATTACAAAATTCAGCCCCATCAGCTTTTCCATACCCTTTTTTTGCAAATTAATGTGTAACTTTTGTTGTGTGAGGAACTTGAGACTTTCATGGTCTGTCCTGATTATAAATTGTCCCCCTTCCAAATAGTGCCTCCATTTATCTACTGCCATTAACACAACCAATAACTTCTTGTCATAAGTGCTGAGCCCCTGATGTCTTGGGGCTGAAGCTTGACTCATGAAAGCCAAGGGTTGACCCTCTTGAGATAACACAACCCCTACCCCGGTTCCACAAGCATCGGTCTCCAGGAAGAACGACTTACTAAAATCAAGGATCCCCAACACAGGCATTTCTCACGTGGCTTGCTTCAATTGCCCAAATGCATTTTCTGCCTCTTCATTCCATCTGAAGTTATCATTTTTTAATAATTCTGTCAGTGGCTTGCTTATCACTCCATAGTTTTTTCACAAAATGCCTATAGTAGCCCATTAGCCCCAAGAATCCCCTCAAGGATTTGATATTCTCTGGTCTAGGCCATGCTACCATAGCTGAAATCTTCTTGGGGTCGGTGCTAACTCTAGCACAAGAAATCACATGTCCCAAATACTCCACCTGCTTTCGAGCAAAGTCACATTTGGACCTTTTGATGCATAGCCGATTGAGTCTAAGGATGCTAAATGCAATCCTAAGGTGTTTTAGGTGCTGAGAAAGAGTTGGGCTGTAGATTAATATATCATTGAAAAATACTAACACAAATTTTCGAAGATAAGGATCAAAGATGTGGTTCATTAGGGTTTGAAAGGTTGCTGGTGCATTAGTTAATCTGAAGGGCATTATTGTAAACTCATAATACCCATGGTGGGTTCTGAAGGTGGTTTTGGGTATATCAGTTGGGTTCATCCTGATTTGATGATAGCCAGATCTTAGGTCAAGTTTGGAGAATACGAATGCATGGCTTAGTTTATCTAGGAGGTCTTCAATAATGGGAATGGGGAATTTATCTTTGATTGTGATGTGGTTTAGCTGGCGGTAGTCAACACAAAAATGTCAGGTTCCATCCTTTTTCTTAACTAAAAGGATGGGGGATGCAAATGGGCTTCTACTGGTATGGATTATAGAGTTGTCCAGCATTTCTCTTAATAATTTCTCAATTTCAGTTTTGAGTTTCAGTGGCTACCTATAGGATCTTATATTAACTGGTGTAGCGTTGGGTTGTAAAGGAAGAGAGTGATCAAATGGTCTTTGAGGAGGTAGGTCCTCAGGTTCTACAAATAGATCCCTAAACTCAATAAGTAATGCATCAAGGGAAGCCATCTCATGTACCTGCCATAGGGTTGTGGTTGGCTTGCTGGTGGCCATTGAGCACTAGCCCTCTTGTTTCCTTTGTTCCTTGGTCTCCTCACTGGTCTCAATTGAGAATAATTGAGCCACTTGAGAAAACTTGCACTTGAGCAGCTTGTGCAGCCTCTTCCCCTTAATCAACTTGCAGGACCCTGTTTCCACATTTCCTTGGAGTGTAATTCTCCTGTCTTCCTTTTCTAATGTAACTTCCATCTTATTAAAGTCAAAGCTGATAGGACTTACCCCTTTCATCCAGTCAACCCCCAAAACTATTTGGCACACTCCCAACTTCAGCAGCCTTAGGTTAGCTTCAAACGTTTCCCCTTGCATTGTCCAACAAAATCCCATGCAAGCCGATTTACTTAATACCCTGCTTCCATTAGCCACTGTTATTGCTAGAGGTTGGGTGTTAGATAATTCACAATTCATTTTTCTAGCCGCCCCTTCATCAATGAAGCTGTGGGTACTCCCAATGTCAATTAAGACCATAACTATTCCTTCTTGCACCTTCCCTTCAACCTTGATAATCTTGTTGCTAGCCACTCCTTTTATGGCATGGAAGGATATAGTACCATTGTCTTCATCTGCCCAATCATCCCCTACCACCATGGCCTCTTCTCCTATGTCTTCCTTAATCTCTCCCCCTTCTAACAGGAGCAATTGCCTCCTGCATTGGTGTCCAGGAAAATACTTATCCCTACACCTATAACATAACCTCGGGGGTCTCCTCTGTTCGGTTCCCTTGCTTCCTTGTTGCCCAACGTTAGTAGGTGGTGGTAATGCCGGTGGCTTTGGCATTGCCCCAGCAATGTACATCTCCCTTCCTTGCATCCTCCCCACGGGTGGTGAGAAACCCAAGCCATTTCTCTTGCCTTGATTCCTCTACTTCTTTATCAAGGCTTCCACATTTAGGTCTTGGAGCAGAGCACTCTCCATCGCTTCCTGGATTGTCCTTGGCCTTGTCATCTTTACCGTGGATCTGATTTCCTCACTCAATCCACTGATAAAACTTGACACGAAGTAATCTTCGGTCAAGTATAGAATTTCTACTGAGCATAAGAGATTTTAACTCCTCAAATCAGAGCTGATACTCTTGCACCAATCCATTATGTTTTATTTTGTTGAACTCCTCAACTATATCCATAGTCCTCCTTTCCTTCGAACCTCTCACATAATCCCTTCACAAACTCATTCCAGCTACATTCTTCTCTCACCCTTGACCATCCCTGATACCATACGTCTCCTATGTCATTCAAGTAGGCCACCGCCAGATTGATCTTTTGATCCTTATCCACTTGATGTATCCCAAACAACTTCTCACGTCGTCGAATCCACTAGCGTGACTTCGTCTCATCGAACACTGGTATCCTTTCCACTTCATTGTCCCTCATCGCCACTGGATCAATTTCCACCTCCGATGATTCGACCACCCTCTGACTAGTGCTGACTCTTGGCAATATTAGATTTGATCTTTCTTGCGGGGGAAAATCTTGAGACATCCTCACTTGCGCTTGGCTCGAAAACATGAGCATAAACTGCTGCATGCCTGCATCTAATCACGTAGCGTATTGCTTTGCTCTCTTATCTTTTCTCTAATCTGATTGCACATATCCTCGCGCAATTGATCCGAGGCTTCCTCCATCCTTCTATCCACCACCATTCCAATCGAGTCCTCCATGGATCCGACTCTATTCTGCATGTCCATCACTGTGGCTGTCACCTGTTGGAGCTGCAATTCCATCTGCTTCATATGAGTGTCGTCTGCCATTGTTACAACTCGTCTGAATTCTTGGGACCAATTGTTGAATTCCTTGGATTTGGCAAGATGTTCTCTCGTTTTATAGAGAGAACTAGGCGGGAATTGTGTTGGGGAAAGAGAAATTAGAGAAAATGAGGGAGAAGAGTTGAAGATGAAATGAGAGGGAAATTGAATAGGAATTAGTTCAAAATGGTATTCGATGCAGGGCGAGCTTATATACTTGGCCCTAGCAGAAAGTTGGTGCCAGAAACGGTTGCCTCTTTCTGCATTCAAATATCTTCACTCCTCACAATTACAATTACGCTACCAGCATTTCTATTTATTACAATTATTCTCCTTTAGGTACACAACACTTTTTTTGGTTTAGTTTTTGTTTTGCATTCTAAAAAACTGAAACATTCACTTGTTGATTGATAACTTTATATTTTTCTTTTTTGTCATTTTCTTTCCCTCCTGGCTCCTTCAAATTGCTAGTGGAGTCCCTGAACTCTAAAGACTCTTTGGGCGACTCAGGTGACTACCAAACACTGGTCTGGGAGTTGTGGGACTCCTAGACGCTAATTTAGGAGTCTCTGGCACTCCCAGACCTGATGGTTCAGAGCTACTTTGGGAATTTTTGGTGTCCCAACGGTTCTCAGTTGGGGTTGCTATGAGTCTATTGACTCCTCCAATGACTAAGGTTGCTGTGGTGGGGAGAGTAGAGGAGGTGAAGAAAATGAAAACGAAATAAAAAATGTGGAAGCACCTTTTATTGTCTTCATTTTTTCCAATAGTTTTATTTTTTTTTAAATTTTCAAAAATTTTGAAAATTAAAGCAAGCAATCAAATTCCATTTCCTATTTTCATATTCAAAAAAAAAAAAAAAATGAAAATAAAAACAACAAATAGAAAGTTTTATTTTTTTATTTTTTAAAAATAGAAAGTTAAGGTTGTGTCAAACAGGCCCTAATATCCCAAATTTGAAAATTTGGGGGACTTATATTTGGTTTATGATCAATAAGCTTTTAATATATTAGCAAACTTTTCTGTAAAATCAAAACTGGCCCAAATTTGTTGGTTAATGGTTGTCTTTCTTTTTTTAGAGCTATAAGTCATAAAGGAAACTTGCATGAACTGATCTTGTACTCGGGACATATCATTTAGAGTTGTTTCTGCTATACAATTGCCTGTATAACCATACATGGGCCTGCATGTTGTATGCTCTTTCATGGAAGGCTTTATTTTTGAATTGTGTTTTCTCTTTTTCTAATTTATGATGAAACTTTTCTTGGTAGATGGCCTACAGGTAAGCCATTTGTTTTATTTGTTGAGCCTAATAAATTGGTTTCCAGAAGCTGAAGGATGCAGAGAGAGAAAGGATAAATAAATTGGAAGAGCTTGAGAGGAAGGCAAACATTCAGCTAGAAAGGCAGCTTGTTATGGCTTCAGATTGGAGCAGGAAGTTACTGACCATGCAGGGAAAGCTAAAGGGAACAGAGTGGGACCCTGAAACCTCGCATAGAATTGACTATAGTGAATTTTTGAGAATTCTGAACTCCAATAATGTCCAATTTATGGAGTACTCAAATTATGGACAGACAATATCAGGTTTGAAATTCTTTGATATTTCTTCATGCTATTTTTATTTTTGTTATTATGGAATTTTTGTGTGCAGTTTTACAAGCCTGAAGACTCTGAACACCACTGCTAATTTGGAGTTTATGTCCAGATATTAATATTTCTTATTGGATGGGAGGGCATCTCTCTTGGTTGAATCTCTGGCAGTAATGAGAAAACAATTATTAAAGATATTGATATGGGCATTTCATGTTTGTCACAAGAAACTTGGTTGGTCCTTGGGACGGTGGTAATGGTGTTCCTGGTGATGCTTGAATGAATGAGTATATTGTAGTGATTATGGGGAATTTAATGGAAAATGACACCCACGATCTTTTACTCTGTGCTTGACATTGTTTTGATATCATAATTTGCCCCACTACCATTTAGAGATAATTTTGATTGTTAGTAATGTTAGTAAATTGGGTACTTATTAAGCAATCATTTAATGAATGTGAGGCTCTATTGCATAATAATTTACTGTTGGGCTGTTTTGGGTTGGGGTGGGGTGGGGGGAAGATTTAACCTTGCTTAGCTGTTTGAATTCAGGGGACAGTCCGGAGAATTCATTGGATGCGTATAATGATATTATAACTTACCGAAAACAATGTGTATAGTGTCATGATATAGTTTAGTGCATTCCCTCCCTTGTACTAGAGTTGTTCTGTATAGCTTTTTTTGTTTATTGGTTGAGCTTGGTGTTAGGATTAGGAGCTCTTAGAAACTTATTCAAGACTTAGATTTGCCAATCTCTCAACACTCCTCACCCGAAAATCAAGATACTAACAAAATATATTTACAGCAATTGTAAAGCAGAAAGTAAATGAAAAGATTAGAACAACCAAACCATCAAAGAGGCAAAGAATTATCCTGATTCGGACTGCTTTGAAGCAATCCTACATCCAGCCTTCTCTCCGAGAATAAATCCACTAGAAACCAGTTGAAACAAGATACAAGAACCTCTCTTACTCTCCCTCACACAAGTTCGCTGCACTCTCAGGAGAATACAAAGACTAATTTTATCTCAAAGCCTTTCCCCCCCTCTCTCGCTATCTTGACAGCATCACTTGCATCTAGAGAACAATCAGAATGAATGAGAATGATATATCTGACTGCTAGCACTCGCCTCCTATTTATAAACTATAGGGAGGCGGCAATTACAAGAGATTTAAAAACTTAGCCTCTACAAAAGACCAACATACCCCTCATAATAAAATAACTAAGTTATCTAATCTAACTTAGAATAAAAAACAGTCAGAAAAAAAAATATCTTCATTCTAAAAAACAGGTTCTTCTCTTCAACTTCTAGAGTTAATCTTCCATGCAAAAACCCAACACTTGGTTTGGTTTTCTTAGAAAATGTTAAATGGACTTCTCAAAAACCTAAAGCACATATAAAAAGAAGAAAAAAACCCAAAGAAGTATTTAAATTGATAATGCATTTATTCTTTAACTATATTTAGCTACATCTCTTTGTTGAAACATTTGTATTAGATTAGCTAGAGAGTCTCGGGAGGGCATTTATGTCAGGGGTGTATTTGGTATTTACCTGGTTGTTTCTTCTAGAAAGTTGCTTAGTTGTAATGGCCGGTCATGTCTTGTTTGGTCCGCCCCTTATGTTTAATAAATAAGGGGTCGGGAGGTCTCGTTTTGATTCATTCTGTTTTCTTTCTATCTTGAGAGAGCTATGCGAGTATGTGTTGTGTGAAAGAAAAGTTGTTGAGTGCTTTGTAATCTTGGGTTAACTCTATATCGCTTGGGGATGGGGCTATGAGAGAGTATTCTACAGTGCATGTAATCGTTCTTGTGATTCAAGATAATGGAGAAGAGGCCTAAGGAGGTCTGGATGTAGGTTTCCGCCAAGGGAACTGAATTAGGATAAACTCCTGTGTCTTTGTGTGTATAGTTTATACTGTTATTCTTCATTTCTTGTTCTATCTGTTGTCTATTTACTTTTGAGGGTTGAGTGTTTGAATTAGTGAGGTGGAATTTGGGATTACAATTTGGTATTAGAGTGAGGTGTCTCTACCGTTCAAGAACTAAAGAAACTCAAGGGAAAGAGACGAATTCTAGTAGAAAGAAATGGCGTCAACTTCATCAAGGTACGATGTAGAAAAGTTTGACGGGAACAATGACTTTACCCTCTGGAAGATTAAGATGGAAGCCCTCCTCGGCAATCTTGGCCTTCATGAGGCGCTGAAAGAGGAGGAGATGTCAAAGACCCTCATGTTAGAACAGAAGCAGGAGATCACTAAGAAGGCTTTCAGCACTCTAATATTGAGTCTTGGTGACAAAGTTCTCTAGGAAGTATCCAAGATGAAGACGGCAGACGAAATTAGAGAGTCTATAACTAAAGAAGACCCTGTCCAACTGTCTCTACCTTAAAGCTAGGTTCTTTACATTTAAAAGCATGATCATCAAAAACTTCAAGATCACATAGATGAATTTAACAAACTTTGCTTAGATCTTGAGAACATAGATGCAAAATACGATGATGAGGAAAATGCCCTAGTTCTACTTCACTCATTACCTCGATCATATGAGACTTTTGTAAACATATTGAAACATGGTAGGGATAAGTTGTCCTTAGATGATGTAATTGGTGCCCTTAACTCAAAAGAATTGAGGTTTAAGCTAGATGGAAAATCCACCCTTGGAGATGTCTTATCAGTAAGGTCTAGAAACATGAGAAGAGACCCTAGAGGTAGAGGAAAATCACAGTCTAAGTCTAGGATAGGAAAGAATCTCATACGATGTTACTATTGCCATGAAGAAGGACACATTAAAAGACACTGCCGTAAGAAAAAGAAGACCTATTTGATAAGGAGAGTGTAGAAGAGGGTGTGAATGTGCGTGAACTAGGGTATGATAGTGCCGATGCACTGGTAGTTTCTGAAAGAGCAGAAAGTAATGAGTGGGTTATGGATTCTGGCTGCTCATTTCATATGACCCCTAAGAAGCATTGGCTGCAAAATTACCAAGAAATAAATGAGGGAAATGTCTTGCTAGGTAATGACAATGAGTGTAAGGTCCTAGGAGTGGGTGATGTTAGATTAAAAATGCATGATGAATCCTATAGAACCCTCATTGCAGTGAGGTATGTTCCAGAACTCGAGAAATTTGATTTCTCTTGGTGAGTTAGATTGGAATAGCCTAAAATTTAAGGGCAAGGGTGGAGTCTTGAAAATATCAAAAGGATCATTAGTGTGCATGAAGGCAGTGCTACAAAATGGTATATATCTACAGTAGCAAGCAACAACATCCGAAATCTGGCTAGGCTGTGGCATTTAAGAATGTCACACATAAGTAAGGGGTCAAAGAACTTGCCAAACAAGGAATTTTAGGACATGGTCAGGTTACTGAATTAAGTTAGTGTGAATCCTACATTTATGGCAAAGTTGTCAAAATAAAGTTTAATAAAACAACTATACACTCATCCAAATCACCCTTACACAATATTCACTTAGATTTGTGGGGGCCAGCCCAAACCCTAATTGTGACGCCCCGCTCTCACATACGAGTGTCACTCATGAACAATCACCCGAATTGCTCACATGTCCGGCCATTTGTGAAGGGCGGACTATGTTTCAACACGAAACGCCTTAGGTGAGAACTAGGCTTTGTCCTTCCCTTCCCTCAATCCTAGGATCACTATCAGATTTGAGCTTTAACTATATCACACTTGGCTAATTAATTTCCATTAAGTTTTCCCAATCATCATTTTTAATTCTTCTTTTTTCCAAGAATTCCGTCGGGCTCCATATAATTCAAAATTCCAATCAAATCATTGTTTTTCCCAAAATTAGAGGAAACATTCCTAATTTTCATTTTCTAAAAATTTTGGCATTTATCTCCAAAAATGCTTGAAAAATTCTTTTATTTTGAAAATTCCTCTGGGACCCAAAATCAATCAAGAAATGCCCCAAAAATCCCCCATTTGTTTTCGAATTTTTTTTTAAAAAAATGGTTGGCAGGGCCTGTTGTCGCGCTCGGGTCGGCCATGGGCCGCGCGTTGGCCACGCATGCTACACTCGGCCGCGTGCCCCTTGGCACCTGCACCCTCGCCCCCGTGTGCCCGGCCACGCCCAGCCTGCTGCTCGCACGACCTGCCTGTCGCTCGCGCACGTCTGCTGCCCGCTGAGGCCCCCTATGGGCCACCTGGTGGCCTTGGCTGCTGCCACCAGCCTTCCTCCATTTACTTTTTTTTTTTTTTTTTTCTCTTGGGCTTTCTAGCCCAAATTTTCCAGAATTCATACACACCATACATACATCAAAATATTCACTCTTTTCCACAAAAAGCTTACACAAAAAAAATACTCATTACAACGACTCATGGTGCTCAATACAACATAAACCAAAATAACAAAAATCGGCTTCCATAAACCATACAATGATCTCGAATCTTCATTCTCATGCATCCACATGCTACCCCATATTTGTCTTGATTTTCCCATGCCTTGAATACCTACACGCGAGGGTAAAACCTCATGAGCTATTAAGCTCAGTAAGGGTGCAATGACAATAAGCATGAACATGAATATAAAATGTGATGCCAATGCATGCAATCCAACAAAGTTAGGGCTTCCACATCCTCACAACCACCTTGGTTTGAGGCTTAAACCTACCCTACCCCACAACCTAATGGCCATAGGTCCTTGAACACAAACAACATGCGAATGCATACATATTAGTTCATGAACCATACTTACAACCTTGCGAGCCACCATCCCATGGGACTATCCCTTACCTCTTTTCATTCTTTGAAACTTCAAGAACCTCCTTGCTTCCAACTTTCTTACTCAAGAAACCCTTTTACTTCTTCCTTTCCTTTCCTTTTTGTTTTCTTCTCCCATTCTTTCTTTCATCTTCCATTCTATTCTTTCTACAAATGGCCAAAGGAAGACAAGTCTTCCTTACTTGCCAATTTATACTAATTTTCTCACTTTCAAGAATGGATCATAACCCTTGGATCTTTTTGGATTTAAGAGAATAAATCCTAGCCCTTCACCAAAAGCACAATCCATGTGCTTTAATAAAAATAAGTCTTGGCCATTCACTTTTCTTTTAAAGAATAAATCTTAGTCATTGAAAGCAACACAATCAATGGCATCAAGTCTTCTTAATTATCCACCATTGGATTATATCTCACTTTACAAGATTAGATCTCAACCATCCAAAGAAAACACAATCCATGTGCTCTTTAAGAATAAATCTACACCCTTGGATTTTTTAAGAACCATCCACCACCCTTGGATCAAGTCTTCCAATCCCATAAATAGATTTTCTTTTCTATTTATTTAATTTGGACTATTTTTAAGCCCATCATCTTGAAAGACATAAATATATATCATTACATATATATTAAATCCCACATTTTCAAAGCATTAATGGGAGACAATTTTTCATTTCATTTGGATTTTCTTTTAATCCCACTCCATCATTAAGTATGGAATTGAATTGGAAATAATTCCTAGGTGGAATTAAGTATGGAAGTGAATTAATTTTCCATTTTTGTATTTGTGTGGAGATAAATGGGATTAATAATTCACAAGGGGCATTTTAGTAATTTGGAGTGAAATTCCATAAAGGAATTAAATTATGGAAAATAGGGAAAATAGAGAATATTCAATTATGAGAGAAAATAATTGATTTTTCCTAAATTGGTAAATAAAGGTGGTGGAAAATTGGATGGTTTGGATTTAATGCTCGGAAGACAAGATTAGTGTCTAGAGATGACACTTGGCAAAGTCTTGTTCAAGTAAAATGGTGGGATTAAATAAATCCAAATGTCAATGGGAATTAGTCATTTATGTAATGATGGAGTGGGATTAAAAGAAAATCGAAATGAAATGAAAAATTGTCTCCCATTAATGCTTTGAAAATGTGGGATTTAATATATTTGTAATGATATATATTTATGTATTTCAAGGTGATGGGCTTGAAAATAGTTTAAATTAAATAAATAGAAAAGAAAATCTATTTATGGGATTGGAAGACTTGATCCAAGGGTGGTAGATGGTTCTTGAAAAATCCAAGCGTGTGGATTTATTCTTGAAGAGCACATAGATTGTGCTTTCTTTGGATGGTTGAAATCTAATCTTGTAAAGTGAAATACAATCCAATGATGGATAATTAAGAAGACTTGAGGCCATGGATTGTGTTGCTTTCAATGGCTAAGATTTATTCTTTAAAAGAAAAGTGAATGGCTAAGAGTTATTTTTATTAAAGCACATGGATTGTGCTTTTGGTGAAGGGTTAGGATTTATTCTCTTAAATCCAAAAAGATCCAAGGGTTATGATCCATTCTTGAAAGTGGGGAAAATTAGTATAAATTGGCAAGTAAGGAAGACTTGTCTTCCTTTGGCCATTTGTAGAAAGAATAGAATGGAAGATGAAAGAAAGAATGGGAGAAGAAAAGAAGAAGGAAAGGAAATGAAGAAGTAAAAGGGTTTCTTGAGTAAGAAAGTTGGAATTAAGGAGGTTCTTGAAGCTTCAAAGAATGAAAAGAGGTAAGGGATAGCCCCATGGGATGGTGACTCGCAAGGTTGTAAGTATGGTTCATGAACTAATATGTGTGCATTCGCATGTTGTTTGTGTTCAAGGACCTATGGCCATGAGGTTGTGTGGGGTAGGGTATGTTTAAGCCTCAAACCAAGGTGGTCGTGAGGGTGTGGAAGCCCTAATTTTGTTGCATTGCATGCATTGGCATCACATTTTATATTCATGTTCATGCTTATTGTCATTGCACCTTTACTGAGCTTAATATCTCATGAGGTTTTACCCTCGCATATAGGTATTCAAGGCATGGGAAAGTCAAGACAAAGATGAGATAGTATGTGGATGCATGAGAATGAAGATTCAAGATCATTGTATGGCTTATGGAAGCCGATTTTTGTTATTTTGGTTCATGTTGTAATAAACACCATGGGTGGTTGTAATGAGTATTTTTTTTTTTTTTTTTTTGTATAAGCTTTTTGTGGAAAAGAGTGGGTATTTTGATGTATGTATGGTGCGTATGAATTCTAGAAAATTTGGGTTAGAAAGCCCAAGAAAAAAAAGAGAGAAGTAAATGGAGGAAGGCTGGTGGAAGCAGCTAGGGCCACCAGGTAGCCCGCAGGGGGCCTCAGCCGGCAGCAGGCGCTTGCGGGCGACAGGTAGGGCGCGTGGGGAGCAGGCTGGGCATGTGCGGGCGTGCGTAGCATGCATGGCTAGCGCGCGGGCACGGGGCTAGCCCACGTGGCCAACGTACCGCAGGGCCCTGGTAGCATAATATGGGAAGCAACCATCTGGCTCCTTTAGCCATACCCGACCATTCATCACATGGTCTCCTACCTTGACCAGCCGACCCTCACTTATTGCTGACTCACGGATAACTCACGTACCCACACCTCCTAGTGGGTAATATCATGCTTCCACCAACAAATTGCACTACTCGAGTCCCCCCCTCGAGTTTAGCAACGCATGCGCAACAACACTCCCCCAACCAGGGATTCTTTCCATACTCAACAAGGATACTGAGGCCCTTCTTATTAGTCGATACCCCTCGCCAACTGAGGTCACTGATCCACATTTGAGAACCCTCTTTGGCAACCCCTCTTAAATAGGTTTGCACCCAGTCCTCAAATTTCTATCCTGCCAGGCTTTACCCTAGCTGACCAACCTTACATATGTGAGTGGTCTTACCATTTCGCCCTTTGGTTGTGGAATCATTTAACCACAGCCCCTGTCCCACCTACCGTGCGTACCACAGGTCTTCGGCCCCCGACCACCTGCACAATTACTGATGTTACTCGGCGCATTAGGCGAGCCAACCCCAGTGCACACAACTGTGTTGCTCCCACATAGACACACTGGCCCAACACTAGTTCCCCGCAGCATGGCTCAAGTTCGTCACTGCTTGCATCGTACCCGTAGCATGACTCTGGGCCTTCGAGTTCCACCTCCACTACCTCAAGCCATCATGGTTACACCACCACCCTTGCAACGGTCTTCTTGCCAAGTTTACCAGCCTAACCTCAATCTCGTAGGAATATTTTCGAACTCCTCAATTCCTTGCCATAGCCTTACCCTCACAGGCACTAGCCTTCATGACCATTCATACTCGGCTTCCTTCTCAGCCCACAACAACACTTGGCTTTGAGGTCCTACCATGCACAACGATCACCTTTGACCTCCCTGACAACATCATTTCTCTGGCAGCGACGATGCCATCACCATGACATCTCAATGACTCGCTGCATCTTGAATCTCACTGGTCATCTCAACTAGCACGACCCCACTCTTGGACCAACCTTTCCCATATTACCTTGCTATCTTTATAGCAGCTCGCTAATCCCTGAGAGACTCTGGCTTCTCTCGAACTCTCTCATACCCAACACTTCACTCGGGCTCACACCTATTTGGATGGCAACCACAACGGCCCCAACGCCATCACAACCACATTGGTTGTTTTCTTTCACAACGATTAACCTTTAACAGCGGAGCTAATACTCATAAATTGCCCTCTCCCTAGGACATTCCTCTCGCTGCACCATTCACAACTATCCGATGATCTTACTGTCACCCAAATCCCCTTCATGGAAACCCATCTCATTTCGCGAATTTCTCAACTGGGCTCTCATTACCCTTTGGCGAAATCTCAAATTCGCCATCAACTTCCATTTATTCCGCTCGATTGGGCTTAATTGAGCTGTCAACTAACACCATCTTCTTCTAGGTACTACACTAGCAATCATCACCCCACATTGATTGATCACCACTCACTGGAAATTACCCTAGCCACAACTATGGAACTCAAGCTTCCACCCCATGCCGTAAGACTCATCCTCCTACCCAGGAATTTACTATCCCGCTGGCTTTCCCAAGGTGATGCATCATTCTGCAATTGTAGTCCTTTAGGAAGCTCATCCAACGTTATAGCCTCATGCTCAACTTTTCTTCAGAAAACGTCTCAAGTTCTCACCCAAACCTCACTTGAACATCTATCTTCGACCCTCGCTTCAGAGCAACGCTCAACCAAGCTGCACATCCTAGCTCCAACCTACTACCTCAAAACTTTGGATCTCTTAATCAATCCAACTGATCTGGCCACCAGCTCTCGTTGAATCCTCATCTTAATGGCATACACAGCAATTGACAAAGCTTTACTTCACAATCATCGAGCCTCACGCTCCCATCATTGCCATTATAGGTGCTACCACTTGGCAAACGATCATGTGTCATCAACTAGAACCCCATCCAGTGCTACTTGAGGATGCCTCCTCAGTATCACATCGACACATTCATGTTTACACTCGACTGTGCAATTGAGACCTTTCACAGATTCTGCAACCAGGTCTTAGCCACGTGTTCAGCCTACCACGACTCACGTCACAGGCTTAGAGATCCACATACTAAAAACTGCAACATGCTTCAATATTCCCATCTCATGGTTGGCTTCCATTTTGTAAGTCTCGCCCTTCACAACACTTACTTCACCTGACCTCCCGAGGTCACTTGCTAACACTACTAGTCAACCTTATATTCTCGCATTGCACAGGGTCACATTGGGTCCATCACCCCAATTTACTAGACCACTCCCAATCACGATCAAATCTAGGCACAAATGCGCTAAGATCCTTTAACAAGGAGCATCATTACACAACTTGCCATGATTCCACAAGTCCTCATTCAACATGGAACTTAGGCTTAGTCCGGACATAACCTACAGTTCGCTCCAGATTTTCGGCGTCTAATCATCTCCACTGTAGACTGGTTACTCTCCACAGAGAGCTGCGGTCCCTCGTCATGAGCTAACTCAATGGCCACCTGCCATCTACATCTACATCAGTGGTCCCTAGCATTAGATTTGTCACTAATAGGCATCACCTGTAGTATTATTCCATGCTAGAGCCATTCCTTGTTCCTTGGGTTCCACTTTTAGACATCTCACTACCATGTGACCTCAACATTCGCCAGACCATTACATCACCGCTTCACTGCTACAAAGGGCTTAAACCCCATTGCACTTACCCAGCTCACAATTCCTAGCTTCTCAATTGAGCTCACCAGATGACACTAAGCGACTAATCACCACGATATGCGGAACACTACAATCGATCGAGCTACCCTTGCTCCTCGGTCACCATGACCTTCACGAAAATTATCAGTCCTATGAACCTAGACTGATTCCCAACACAATTCCTATGGCGTCGCTCTAGATCTTTGGCATCTGATCATCACCTGTAGTTCACTATGTTGCTTCGACCAATGGGCCACCCGCCTTAACTGCGAGCCAACACATTAGTCCTCTACCACATGGTCTATAGCATCAGATTCGTCACTGTGAGCTACGATGGTTCCATCACCCTCAACCAAAAATAACCTCAAGCTCACACCATGAGCCTCGCTTCTCAAGACTTTTCATCTCTTACAACCTAAGAGAATCTCAAACCACTCCACCTCTTGAGGCCTCATGATCTTACCCCATAAGATCATACCTCACAGCTTTCAACCAACATTTGAAAGTTCCAACTTTTCATAACAGTAGATCCAAGCCCATCATGATTCATTTTGCCACCCAGCTCATCCCAAAGCTTGACTATCAACGATCTCTCAATCCATAACCGACATGCTGAACCTACCTTAAGTTTCGGCACCCATAACCCAAAGCACCTACCATTACCCTCAATGTAGGAGACAAATGTGGGGATAAGTACTTTCCGGGACACCAATGTAGGAGACAAATTCTGCTTCTAGAGGGCAGTTCAGGGGAGGTAAGAGCAGAAGAAGGAGATGACATCGAAGAATATGAGGATTCTGGAGGTGAGGAAAATGGGGAGATATCGCTCCATGCACTGAAAGGGGTGACCAACAATAAGATAATCAAAGTAGAAGGTAAGGTGAAGGATAAGAGCTTGTTAATTCTGATAGATAGCGGAAGCATTCACAGCTTCCTTGATGAGGATACGGCTAGTAACTTTAAGTGCCCACTCTCTAACACTCAGCCATTGAGTGTGACAGTGGCTAATGGGGGCAAGGTGCTAAGCAACTCATCTTGCTACGGGTTTAAGTGGGATATGCAAGGAGAAGGGTTTGAGGCGGATCTTAGGCTATTGCAATTGGGTGGTTGTGATGTGGTCCTTGGGGTTGATTGGATGAAAGGGGTGAGTCCCATAAGTTTTGACTTCAATTGAATGGAGGTTTCATTTGATAAAGGAGGGAAAAGGATGACACTAAAAGGGGGAAGAGAAACCAGAACTTGTAAGATGATAATCGGGAAGAGGTTGCACAAAGCCCTCGGGGACAACTAGAGTAAGTTTACTGAGTTGTTCTCGATTGTAGCTGCAGAAGAGGGATTGGAGAAGGAGGTGATGGGGGAGCTCAATCTGTCAACTAGCAGTCCTTAAGGAAGGAAGGGCCAGGTATACTCTCAGCACCTTATTGATAAACTACTATTGGAATTTGGGGACCTCTTTGTTGAGTCTAAAACCCTACCACCCACCCGTAACCTTGACCGTTCCATCAACCTTAAGCCTAATTCAGAATCTGTAAACATCAGAGCTTATAGGTACTCACCCACCCAAAAGTCAGAAATTGAAAAAATGGCGAGAGAAATGTTGAACCAGTCCTTCATAAGGCCTAGCCATTCCCCATTCGCCTCACCAGTGCTCCTAGTTGAGAAGAAGGATGGTTCTTGGCGATTTTGTGTGGACTACCGCCAGCTAAACGCCATAACCATAAAAGATAAATTCCCTATACCCCTAGTAGAAGATCTAATGGATGAATTGAACAACGCCACAATTTTTTTCAAGTTGTACCTTCGGTTAGGTTACCACCAGATTAAAATGAAGTCGGAAGATGTCCATAAAACTGCCTTTAGGACCCACCATGTACACTTCAAGTTCCTTGTGATGCCCTTTGGGTTCACTAATGCTTCGACCACTTTCCAATCATTCATGAACTGAATATTTGAACTTTACTTGCGAAAATTTATACTAGTGTTCTTTGATGACATTCTTGTTTATAGCCCAACCTTGGACCAACATTTGAAACACTTGAGAACTACCCTAGAGGTCCTCCGATCCAACCAGCTTTTCATCAAAAGGTCTAAGTGCTCCTTTGGCTAGGAACAGGTAGAATATTTGGGTCACTTGATATCTGGAGAGGGGGTCAAAACGGATCCCAAGAAGATAGAAGCCATGGTCAACTAGCCTAAGCCCACAACATTGAAAGCATTGAGAGGGTTCCTTGGGTTAACTGGCTGTTATAGGAGGTTTGTAAAGGGATATGGGGTGATGAGCAGACCATTGACGGAACTCTTGAAGAAAGGGAACTTCAAGTGGGGAGAGGAAGCCGAAGAAGCCTTTCAATAACTTAAGGAAGCAATGAGTGCAATCCCAACCTTAGGATTGCCAGATTTCAGTGAACCATTCATATTGGAAACGGATGCTTGTGGGGTTGGCATCGGTGTAGTTCTGCAGCAATCACTGCTGTGGTGCCAGAATGGTGCCAAGAAGTTATTGACAGCTTTGCCAATGATGAAAAGATCAGGAGGATACTAGAAGAAATGGTAGTGGAACCTAATGGGGTCGACGATTACACCGTATCAGATGGAATGCTGAGGTTTAAAGGCAAGATTGTAATTGGGGATGGAGGGAACCTCAAACAGAAAATATTGCAAACTCTACATGGATCACCAGTGGGGGGGCATTCTAGTATCCAAAACACCTACCTCAGAGTTAAATAGATATTCTATTGGCCCAACCTAAGAAGAGATGTCAAGTAGTTTGTGTTGGCATGTGACATATGTAAGAGGTGTAAGCTAGAGAATGTGTCCTACTCGGGTCTATTGCAACCCCTTCTAATGCCGGACAGAGCTTGGACTAGTGTGGCCATGGATTTTGTTGAAGGAATGCCAAGTCAAAAGGAAAAGGTAGTGTGATCGTGGTGGACCGGTTTACTAAATTTGCTCAGTTTATTGGGTTAGCTCACCCTTACACAGCCAAGGAAGTAGCTAGAGTGTTTGTGGACAGCGTGGTCACTTAGTATGGAGTGTCGAGCGCCATTATTTTAGACCGTGACAAAGTGTTTACAAGCCATTTCTGACGGGAACTAATGGGATCTATGGGAATTAAACTCAATATGTCGATAGCCTACCATCCACAAATAGATGGACAGACGGAGAGAGTTAACCAGGTGTTGGAAACTTACCTAAGGTGCATGTGTATTGGGCAACCTAAGCATTAACATCGGTGGCTGGCCTTGGCTCAATGGTGGTATAATTCCACATATTACACTTCCCTAAAAATGTCCCCCTTTGAGGCACTTTATGGGTATAAACCCCTGCTATTACCAACTGTAGGAGGACCATTTACGAATTATCGGTGGAGGAATACTTGCAGCAGAGGAGAGAGGTTTTGCAACAATTAAAACAGGAGTTGGCTTTAGCTAGGAATAGAATGAAGCAATTTGCAGACAGGAAGAGAAGCGACAGAGAGTTGGAGGTGGGAGAATAGGTGTAATTATGGCTCCGGTACTCGCATTTGAAGTCCATCAGTCAAAAGGCCAGTGAATAAATTGACCCCCAAGTATTTTGGTCCGTTCACTGTAACGGATAAGATAGGAAAGGTAGCTTATAAGCTTCAGTTACCTGAGGGAACCAAAATACACCCGGTATTTCATGTATCCCTATTAAAGAGGGCCATTGGGACCGAGTAGGCCAACCCAGAGTTACCTCTATTGCTGGAAGAGAAAGACGAGCAGAAAGAACCATAAGCTATAGTGGATAGGAGGGTGGTTTATAATCAAGGAGTTCCCCTCATCCAAGTCCTGGTAAAATGGGGACCAGAAGACACTAATGGCGACACCTGGGAGTATCTACCTAGCTTGCTGCAGTGTTTTCCAAGGGCTGCAAGTCTCCTGAGCATTTCTTGAGGATAAGAAAAGTCTTAAGGGGGGGAAATTGTCACGACTATGATGTTTTAATTTTTGTTTTTTTTTCCTTACTACTTGCTATTAGGATTCTTGTTGCATTGCTATTTGTATTGTATTTCAATTTCCAGCTGTTAGTTTGTTAGAATCAAAAGGCCATGTGAAAGGCCCTAGGGAAAGGACAAAAGATTTGGTTGTAATCGCTCGGTGGGGAGCAATCTGCTGCCTCCGCACCCACCTAAGCGAGTATATCAGCTCTTCCAGCTTTGTGGGAGAGGACAAAACAATCAATAGAACGGTTTTCCCAATTATTCTCCCTCAACGTTCTCTCTTCTCTCTCTCTATTCTCCCTCTTCTCTCTTCTTCCCTCTCGACATTCTTCCCTAGCTTTGTTCTACTCTTGAATCTCGCTGATTCAAGGTAAACATCATTGTCACATCGTGACACCGACTTAGCTCATGCAATGAGTGTAGTTAGTCGGTTTATGGAAAATCCAGGAAAATCCCACTGGAATGCAGTCAAATGGGTATTTAGATACCTAAAGGGATCATCTAAGAATGTCTTATCTTATGGTGGAGCTAATATAGGAGATCAAGCTAGTATACTAGGGTTCTTGGATGCAAATTATGCTGCTGATTTAGATAAGAGGAGATCCACATCAGGGTATGTGTTTAAGTTGTGGAACTCTGCAATCAGTTGGAAGTCTAGTCTCCAATATGTGGTGGCATTATCTACCATTGAAGCTGAATACATAGCTGTATTGGAAGCTATGTGGCTTAAGGGTCTAGTTAGTGAGCTCCTAGGGATAGATGTCAAGGCAACTTTGATGTGTGATAGTCAAAGTGCCATTCATTTGTCTAAAAATTAGGCTCATCATGAAAGGACTAAGCACATAGATGTTGGACACCACTTCATTAGAGAAATAATTGAAAAGAAAGATGTATTTCTAACCAAAGTTTCAGGTAAAGAGAATGCGATTGACATGTTTACTAAAGTTGTATCTATCACGACGTTAAGGCATTGCATGAAGATACTGCAGATTATTCCAGATGTTGATTAAAAGGAGTAGCATGGCAGTATGGGAGGGTGCAAATAGCCATGAAGTCCTGAGAAAGCCTAATCTAACTCAAATAGGTGGAGAATTTTGTTGAAACATTTGTATTAGATTAGCTAGAGAGTCTCAGGAGGGCATTTATGTCAGGGGTGTATTCGGTATTTATCTGGTTGTTTCTTTTAGAAAGTTGGTTAGTTGTACCGGTCCTATTGTAACGGCCAGTTATGTCTTGTTTGGTCTGCCTCTTATGTTCTATAAATAAGGGGTCAGGAGGTCTTGTTTTAATTCATTCTGTTTTCATTCTATCTTGAGAGAGTTATACGAGTATGTGTTGTGTGAGAGAAAAGTTGTTGAGTGCTTTGTAATCTTGGGTTAACTCTGTATCGCCTGGGGATAGGGTTGTGAGAGAGTGTCCTACAATGTATGTAATCATTCTTGTGATTCAAGATAGTGGAGAAGTTTGGATGTAGGTTTCCACCAAGGAACTGAACTAGTATAAACTTCTGTATTTTTGTGTGTATAGTTTATATTGTTATTCTTCATTTCTTGTTCTATCTGTTGTTTATTTACTTTTGAGGGTTGAGTGTTTTAATTAGTGAGGCGGAATATGAGATTACACTCTTTATTTATATTTTTTTTGTTCTTTTTATTTGTTATTATGAAAATTCATCAAAGGAGAAGAAACCCCTGATACATAAAACAAAGAGAAAAGAAAACTAATACCCTTGATACGCAAAACAAAAAGAAAAAGAAAACTAACTGTTAATTGAAAAAGAACGGTAATTTTTAAGTTGAAAGTTTACTTTATTGAAACTTCACAAAACATTGAAGATCACCTATTTTATGTATTGTTGATAATAAAAAATGATAATATAAAAGATAGAGTTTACTCTATATAACAGCTTAAGCGTTCAAATTAGATGATAGTTAACAATTCAACATGATATCAAAACAAACAAAAGTCTTAAGTTTAAACCTCACCGCTAACTCAATATTTGAATTGTTGCATGTGTTTGGTCTAGTTATGCTATGAACCTTGGCGACATGTGAGGGGGCAAAGCAATTCAATAGATGTTAACAATTTAACATGGTATCAAAGTAAGTAAAGGTCCCAAGTTTAAACCTTATCACTAACTCAATATTTAAATTATTGCATGTGTTTGGTCTAATTATGTAGTGAAGCCTAGTCACATGTAAGGGGGTATGTTGAGAGAAAATGACAATATAAAAGATAATATTAATCATCTATCTAACAAGTTATGCTTTTAAATGAAATGGTGGTTAACAATTCAGCAGTAAGGACTTAAAAGTTTGTGAATTGCTTGAAATTTTGTTTGCATTCTCCAAAAAATACCCAATGCAAGACAAATAAATATGTTTGAACTTTAGATTGGTTCCACAACTGAATGAAAATAATGACGATTCTATTATGCCCAAATTCTGTAGATCATCTATGAGGCTCTTATGGTCCAAGTCTTTTTACTCCCATTCTAAATTGTCTCAATTGTGAAATAAATCAGTGATGCTGATGGTACCTCTAAACAATTGATTGAATTTTTGTTCCCAAAACAGTAAAAATTCCTCACTTTCAGTAGCTTCAGCAATGAATGACAATCAATACAATGAAAGAAGACAAAAACATGCCTATTCGAGAGGGCCTCTCTCTCCCACGGCTTCTCCAACAGATTTTTCCACCCCTCTCTCTCTTTCTCTCCTCCCTTATATACCTACTCCTCCCACTCGTTCCAGCCACATGCTAGATTATTCTCTTCTAACTAACTTGTGACTTTTTTAGCCTTGGGTCATTTTACTTGGTTGCCCCCTGTGGTCCCCTCCTTCTTTCTCCTTTGATAAGTTTGTTTAATGGGGGTCCTAACAACACTCCCGCCCATAAGTTGCACCTTGTCCTCAAGGTGAAATTCTGGAAATTGAAGAAGAATCTGATGGTATGGCTCCCAGGTTGCTTCCAATGGGGGCAACCCCTTCCATTGAATAAGGACATCAAGGTTCCTTAGATTTTTCCCTGTGCCTGGCTTTATTCCCAACAAAAATTCCGGTGACACTTTCATTTCCAGCTCAGCTGAAAACTGATCAAGAATTTCGAGGGTTTCCCTAATTGCTCCTTTCGCCTTGCGTAGCTGCGACACGTGGAACACGGGATGGATAGCACTAGAAAGGGGTAAGGATAGCTTGTAGGCCACATTCCCGATCCTCTTCTCCATTGGAAAAGGCCCATGGAACCTTGGTGATAACTTCTCATTCAATCTCTTTGCCAACCTCTTTTGTCGATAGGGCCGAATTTTTACATAAACCATATCTCCCACGTCAAATTGCACATCTCGCCGCTTTCTATCTGCTAACTCCTTCATCCGAACTCGAGCTTTCAACAGTTGGGACTTTAATTCATCAAGAATGGAGTCCTTGCTCCAACAGCTGCTGTTCGATTGCTGAAATTGCTGTAGTACCCCTCTCAAATCTCATTAATGGGGGACGTTCACGCCCATAGACAATCTGGAATGGAGTTAACTTTGAGGATGTATGAAAGGAAGTATTGTACCAATATTTAGCCCATGGCAACCAGCTGCACCACGCCTTAGGTTTGGACGAGCAGAAACAACGAAGATAGGTCTCCAAGCTGCGGTTTAGGACCTCCGTTTGACCATCGGACTGTGGGTGGTAGGAGCTGCTCTTGTTCAATTTAGTGCCCTGCAATCGAAATAGCTCTTCCCAAAAATGACTAACAAAAATTTTATCCCTATTAGAGACAATAGAGTTTGGAACCCCATGTAACCTAACAACCTACTTCACAAAATCCCTGTTATGCTTCTTGCTGTGAATAGGTGTTTTACTGCAAGGAAATATCTGTATTTATCCGTATTTGCTTACCCGATCAACCACCACCAATATTGTATCCTTCCCCCTTGACCTTGGCAGCCCTTTAATGAAATCCATAGACACATCCTCCCAGATTTGGCTTGGAATTGGAAGCGGCTGCAGCAACCCACCAGGTGATAATGTTCATATTTATTTTGTCGGCACATAGGGCAATCACGAACATATTGTTGAATATCCCTCTTCATCCCCACCCAAAACATGTTTGAAGAGATCCTTTTATAGGTCTTGAGAACCTTGGAATGGCCTCCAATCTGACCATCATGCCCCTCCTTCAATATTAAAGGAATCAAGGTGGAGCCTTTAGGTAGATACAACTTCCCTTTGAACAGCAAGTGCCCTTCTACCAAGGTAAACCCAGGCTTTCTAGTGGGATCAGCCTTCACCTCCTTAACTATTAGTTGGAGTGTCACATCCTCCTCCACCTCCTTCTTAAGCTGGTCAAGTTGCACCACTCGAGGAACGATGAGAGTCAATAATGAAATGGATGATTGGAGACGTGAAAGGGCATTCGCTGCCTGGTTCTCCAACCCGGTTCGATATTGAATCTCACAATTATATCCCATCAACTTCATGACCCATTTTTGGCACTTCGGACTGATCTCCCTTTGTTCCATTAAAAACTTTAAGCTTTGTTGGTCTGTCCGAATAACAAATTTCCTCCCAATCAAATAGTGTCTCCACTTCCACACTGCGAATACCATGGTCATCAGCTCTCTCTCATACATGGACCTTTGTCGACCTTTGGGATTTAGAGAATGGATGAAAAAAGCTATAGGTCGCTGCTTCTGCATCAAAACAGCTCCCAATTCGTGCCCGGATGCATCAGTCTCTACCACGAACTCCTTGGAAAAATCTGGTAAGGCCAACACCGACAGTTCGGTCATCACTCCTTTAAGAGATTGAAAGGCCTGTTCTGCTAATTCATCCCAAAAAAAATTCCCCTTCTGAAGGCGGTCTGTCAATGGCCATGCTAGCCTTCCCATAATTCTTCATAAACCTCCGATAATACCCCATAAGACCCAAGAATCCCTGAAGCTCCCGTAAGGACTTAGGACTAGGCCATTCCATGACTGCCTTAATTTTTGAGTCATCCGCAACCACCCCTTCGTGAGAAATGATGTGTCCCAAGTACTCAATCTTTCGCTGCCCAAACTGACACTTCTTCGCATTAGCATACAACTGATGCACTGCTAACAACCCCGAATCTCACCTCAAATGTTCCTTGTGCTCAGCCATATCCTTGCTATAAACCAAAATGTCATAAAAAAATACCAAAACAAATTGCCTCAGCTGCTCCTTAAAGATCTCATTCATCAAGGATTGAAATGTGGCGGGGGCATTAGTTAACCCAAACGGCATAACCAAAAATTTATAATGTCCTTCATGTGTTCGAAAAGCGGTCTTAGGAATGTCCTTAGGACTAGTTCGTATTTGATGATACCCCGATTTTAAGTCTAACTTGGAAAACAGTAGCCCCATTCAATTCATCCAATAATTTTTCAATAATTGGAATGGGAAATCTATTGGGAATGGTTGCCTTGTTTAAGGCTCGGTAGTGAACGCAAAATCTCGGGTCACCATCCTTCTTCTTAACCAACAACACTGGGCTTGAAAATGGACTTACACTCGGCCTGATCAGCCCTGCTGCCAACATCTCCTTAACCAGCCTCTCGATCTCATTTTTTTGAAAGTGGGGATACCGATAAGGCCGAACATTCACTGGTGGTACGCCCGATTACAGTTTAATCACATGGTCCCGCTTCCGATGCCAAGGTAGACCCCTTGGCTACACATGTTTGAACTCCATGAATAGCTCCTGCAAGCTATCTGGAGCTGCCCCTCCAGCTTTGTTTTCAGTAGCAATCAAGCTGCCCAATTCAAGCAGCACCCCTTCCCCATTTTCCCTGAACGCCCTCATCATTGATTTCAATGTTACCAAGGTCTTGCTAAGGCTTGGATCCTCGTGGAGTGTCACAGTGGCCCCCCTGCCTTAAATCTCATCACCAATGAGCCCCAATCAACTTGTGTCTCCCCTAGGGAAGCCAACCACTTCATTCCGAGGATCACATCTGAACTCCCTAGCTCCAATGGAAGAAAATCCTCCATTATTTCCATATTTTGCAGCTTTAAGATCACCCCCTTACACACCACCGCCCCTTGAACAGCCATACCCGACCCCATAATCACCCCATATTCTTTTGTTTGTGACCTGGTCAGCCCTAAATTCTGCACTAATTCAGCTGCTATAAAATTATGGGAAGCCCCACTATCAATTAAGACCACCACCTCTTATCCTCCCACTTCCCCTTTTACTTTCATGGTTTGTGGAGGGGTTAATCCCACTGCTAAGTTAAGGGATAGCTCCACCACCTCCCTTAATTTGACTTGGTCTCCCCCTTCCCCTGATTCATCCCTTGTTTCAGCCTCCTATACATCTTCTTCTTCCTCATCCCTTTCCTTCTCATGAATCACCATTACTTGTAGCTCCCTATTCTTGCATTTATGACCCATCGAATACTTCTCATCACAATGGAAACATAACCCGTTCGCCCATTTGGCCTGCAACTCACTCTCACTCAACTTCTTGAAAGGGGGGGTGCTCCACTTACCTACTCTGCTAGCCGATGTGAGGCGGCAGTGCTGGTTGTTGCCCACTTCGGCTGTGCTAGCAGAAGGGGCCTAAGCCCCATCGACTGAAGGTTTGTTGTTGGAGTGGAAGGGGTCGATACTCGAGTTGGGTTTGATCCCAAATAACCCCCACGGACCACCCGATTCCTCTCCTCGATCTGTTGGGCCAGCTCTATCATCTGTTCCAGTTCGTTTGGCTGCAATACTCCCATGTCCGCCCAGATATCCGACCTCAGGCCATTTATAAAATGACCCTCGAGGAACGCGTCTGGCAGCTCTTCAAGGGACGAAGCCAACGTTTCAAAGTAGAGGCGGTAGTCCTTGACGGACCCGATTTGCCTAAGCGCGAGGAACCTCTCCTCCGCTGTGCCTTCTTGAGTCGATTGGAATCGACTTACCAGCAGCGCCTTGAGCTCCTCCCAGCTCCTCACTTGCCGTCGCCTTTGCTCCCATTGAAACCAGGCGAGAGAAGCCCCTTCAAAACAGAGCGCGACCGAGTCTAGTTTCTCTACGTCAGCCAAACGGTTCACGGTGAAGTAACGCTCCGCCCTAAAGACCCACCCATCAGGGTCGTCTCCCTCAAATAGGGGCATCTCCAAGTGTCGACCCCTAGTCTCCAGCCTTCCGAAGCCTTCGATCACATCGCTTTCGTCTCTTGCCCATTCTCTCACCCCCGGTGTCTCGTCCATTGTAAAGGAAGAACCCATGGGTACATTGTCCTCTCCTCATTTCCCCTTCCTATCCTTCTCCTGCGACTCCCACTTCTCTATCAATAAGTTGAATTGGTCCAACATCACCGTCATGTTCTTCTCTATGTTATGCACCTTCTAGAATTCATTCCTCATAGAATCCAACCCGACTTGCAATCCCTCCATTCGTCCTTCTATCTGTTGTTGATAAGTCTCCAACCTCCCCTCTAACTCACCCACTCTCTCAGAAACGGATATCCCCATGAATCTAGGCTAAGATACCAAATGATAGTACCTCTAAACAATTGATTGAATTTTTGTTCCCAAAACAATAAGAATTCCTCACTTTCAGTAGCTTCAGCAATGAATGACAACCAATATAATGAAAGAAGACAAAAACAGGCCATTCGAGAGGGCCTATCTCTCCCACGACTTCTCCGACAGATTTTTCCACCCCTCTCTCTCTTCTCTCCTCCCTTATATACCTACTCCTCCCATTTGTTCCAACCACATGCTAGATTATTCTTTTCTAACTAACTTGTGGCTTTTTTAGCCTTGGGTCATTTTACTTGGTTGCCCCCTATGGTCCCCACCCCTTTCCCCTCCTTCTTTCTCCTCTGATAAGTTTGTTTCATAGGGGTCCTAACAGATGCCTGTAGGAAAAATTAAGATGTGATTCTAAATTGTCTCAATTGTGAAATAAATTAGTGATGCCTATAGGAAAATTAAGATGTGAGTATAATTGTCTCAATTGTGAAATAAATCGGTGATGCTTGTAGGAAAAATTAAGATGTGAGTCACCTTGAGATCTAAGTTTGAAGGAATGGGAGGGATGGGTGTCCAAAGAGAGGGAGGGAGTGGAGAAAATTCTTGCATAAGTTCTTCAACCTTCCAAGGGGGAATTGCATGTGTTTGAATAATGGAAAGAGGAAAAGGTGTAATGAGAAAAGTGGTTTGTCATGTTCCTAATAACTAAGGGGGGATACATTCTTGGGTAGAAGGAATGGGCAGATGAAAGATCATTATTCTGGAAGGATGTTAGACAATTGCATATTTTGAAAGTTGTAACTTTGAAAAGTGGTGGCCCTTTTGGCTCTAAAAGCTAGCTACAAATTAGTGTATAATTCCTGATTGCATTCAGTGTAAAAGGAAGAAAAGAAATTAATCAAAAACTTTTGATTTCCCTCTCAATCTCTCTTTTCTCTCTCTCTCTCTCTCTCCCTCTCTCTCTTTCTTGGATTTCCCCCTATCTTTCTGTCTTCCCTCGTCCTCTGAAATTCTTCTCATTTCCTTCTAATTTCTTAATCGGATTCTCACCAATTTAGTGAGAACTTTTTGTCAGATTCAAGGATCTGACATTTTGGTATCAGAGCAAGTCCTATGCTGACAATCTCACAAGAATCTTCTCTTTCAATGGCAGAAGGCACCAGAATGAAGAAAATGGAGTTGCAACTGCAGTAGGTGGCTGCAACGATGGTAGAACCGCAGAATCGAATGGGATACATGGAGGGAGCCATAGAATCAAGGGTGGAAAAGAAGCTGGACAGTGCAATTGGACAGTGCAATTGAAAGGTTGAAGAGTGATATTGAAAGCCAGATGAGGGAACAAAATAACCAAATGCGGGAACAAATACAGTAGTTCATGCTAACATTTGCAAGACAAAAGCGAGTAAGTCTCTCTCTCGAATTCCCTCCTCGGGAGAGATCGGAACCAATATTAACCGGAAGTGGGGCGGTTCCCGGGCCTACTAGAACTTATGAAACTGAAGAAGAACTAGCTGGCAGGGAAACTTTTGAAGGAAGAAGACAAGGGGTGCAAACTGCCCAATTCTAGCCGTGTATGCCCCTACCTAAAATGAAAATTCCAGTATTTGATGAAGAAAGACCTAGGTGGTGGGTGAGAAGGTGAGAGAGAATATTTAGTGTGTACAACATTTTGGAACAACAGAGGGTCACATTGGCCTTTGCTTACCTTAATGACGTAGGAGACGCCTGGTTTCAAGGTTGGATTCGGGATAGGGACGATTATCAATGGATAGAATTTGTAGAAAACCTATGCGAAAGATTTGGAGAAAGAGGTTTAATCGATGTTGTCGAAGAATTTAACAAGCTGAAACATGAAGAATCGGTGCGGGTGTATCAGTCAAAGTTTGAGGAATTAAAATCACTCATGATGAACCTTAACCCTCATCTAACTGAAGCATACTTCGTCTCAAGCTTCATCAGTGGTTTGAGCGAAGAACTGAGGGCCACGGTCAAAATGTTGAGGCCAAGAACTGTAAAGGAAGCAACAGGAAATGCTAGGTTACAGGAAATGACAGTCGAGGCTTTAATAAAGAAACAATGACTGCAAGCAAAAGGGGCAAGTTCAGGGCCCTTCTAGCAAGGAAACAAGGGATATGGCAAGGAGCAAATCAAATTCAGCCTGGAGTCGAAGGGGTTGACAACAACATCCACTAATAATCCGGCTCAAGCACAAGGAGGAAGGATTATGGAACAAAGGAGGTAGGCAGGGCAATGTTTCTGTTGTGGAGACAAATACACTCCTAGGCATCAATGCAGAAAGCAACTACTTTGGCTAGAAGGAGAAGAAGAAATAGTATAAGAGGAAGAGGAGTCAATGGTTAAGCCAACACCCGGATAGCAATGCATCGGAATATTTGTTGAACTTGCCCCAACAGTTTCCTCAAGCAACCCAACTTCTCTACATTTCATGAGGAACAGGAAAATTTTTAGGAGGGGGGCGGGGGGGGGGGGGGGGGGGAGAATTGTCATGTTCCTAATAACTAAGGGCGGATACATTCTTGAGTAGAAGGAATGGGCAGATGAAAGGTCATTCTTCTAGAAGGAAGTTAGATAGTTGCAATATTTTGAAAGCTATAACTTTGAAAAGTGGTGGCCCTTTTGGCACCAAAAGCTAGCTACAATCAGTATATAATTACTAATTGCATTCAGTGTAAAAGGAAGAAAAGAAATTAATCAAAAACTTCTGATTTCCCTTTCAATCTCTCTCTCTGTGATTTCCCTCCTATCTTTCTGTCTTCCCTCTTCCTCTGAAATTCTTCTCATTTCCTTCTAATTTCTTAACTGGATTCTCACCAATTCAGTGAGAACTTCCTATCAGATTTAGGGATCAAACATGGTTATGTCTGGAGATAAGGCTAGATGGTTTTCTGAGATTTTCTTGTAGAGTGTTGCCATGATGCATGAAAATGTTATATGGTAGCTTATTATGCATTAAAGCATGATATGTGCATTGTATGTGTGAGCATTGTGAGCAGCATGCATGATGTGAACCAAGCATGTATGGAATACAAAGGTACATTGCTATATATGTGTGTGTGTGATCCCTCTTGGTTGGGAAATGTGTGGAAGGTCAAGGGTTAACCTTCGAGGTCCTTAGGCTATGCAAATGATTTAGTCGAGAGTGGGGTATGGGCATGAATCTAAGGGTGCACGCGAGAAAAAGAGGAATGCGAAAATGTAAATTTAGGATAGATGAGCATTGTATGTGATTGCATTACCATGACATGTCTTATCAAGAATTTATTCTCATGCCATTTTAATGTTCTAGATCATGCGAGGGATGGGAAGGAAGACCAACTTGGGGCTAGACAAAGGGTGAAAGTTGTATGGCCATGCAGTACTGTTGAAACATTTCATAGTATGTTCAGTAGCTTGTTGATGTATTAGAGCTATACATGAGATATATAGAATGAGAACATTGCGATTGTTAGTGTTAAAAAGGAATTTTGAAGAGAATAGAACTCCTTAACTTTATTCTGTGTGTAAGCTAATCTATATATACAAGAGAGCTCCTAATAATTCTCCTAAAAACTAGGATTAGATTACAAACCTAATTAGTAGGACTAGATTACAACAATAGCTTTATAATTTACAAATTTACATAGGAGATTAAAAACTTAAAACAAATAAAGCTTTAGTTCTTATCTTCTCGGCTCCTTATCCTCTTCTATTCAATCGCCAACTATTCAAACTTTAAACTTCAATTGTTGACACTCCCCCTCAAGATTGAGAATAGATATCCCATTCCAAGCTTGCTAGTCATCCTTTGATACACGGCTACGGGTAACCCTTTAGTTAGAATATCTGTAAGCTGTTCACAAGATGATATATACGGGGTACAAATCAAACCACTATCCAATTTTTCTTTGATAAAATGTTTGTCCACTTCAACATGCTTAGTTCTATCATGTTGGATTGGATTGTGAGTAATATTTATTGCTAACTTCTTGTCACAATAGAGTCTCATAGGTGCTTCCAAAGTGATTTTCAAGTCATCTAGTAATATTTTTGTTGAAATATGATAAATTCAATAATTCCTCCAATCTCTGTAAAATCTAGGAGGACATAAGATCTTATCTATCTCTAAAGTTTAGGAAGTTTGTTATTAGATATGTTGTTGTATTTGTATTTTAAATGAGTTTGTTTGTATTTTAAATTTCCTAGATTGTAGGAACTTTAGTCTATTTAAACATCTTATGGTATAATCAAAGTGTGGGACGGAAGTAGGTTTTCTCTTCCGAGATCTTCCAATCCAGACTTTGTTCTTATTATTTGTTCCAATTTTTCAACATAGTATCAGAGCCTTCATTCTGCTCTTAGAATCTCATCGTGCCTTCATTGCACTCTTGCCTCTCGGTCCTTATTTCCTTCCCTAAGCCTTCATTGCCCTCTCTTGGTTTTCTTGGTACTAAGGATGTCGGGAATCTCGGATATTAATCCTGGTTTAGCTACTGGTGAGTCAGAACCAGATCTGATTACTGGAACAATTGGAAGTGGAGGAACCTTCCCTGGTTCGGGTAGTGGAGAACTGCTGGGCATGCATGTATCCTACAGATTGGATGGCAAGAATTACCTCCAATGGGCGCAACTTGTTCGAACTTTTCTGGAAGGACGGGGGAAGCTAGGACATCTCACTGCTTCGCCACCAAAGTCTACTGATCCAGCCTTCCCTACATGGGATATCGAGGACTCTCTTATCATGTCATGGCTATGGAATGCCATGCAACCTGAGGTTAGTAAAAACTATATGTTTTTAGATTCAGCCAAGGCTATTTGGGACACCATTAGGCAGACTTATTCCAAGGTATAGGATGCTTCGGTTATATTTGATATCAAAACAAAGATTAATAGTACTAGACAAGGATCTCTAACTGTTACTGAGTACTTTAACAAGATGAATGGCCTTTGGTTAGAGCTAGATCAATATCAAGAAATCAAGATGATATGCAGTGATGATGCTGCCACACTCAGCCGAATCATTGAAAGAGATAGGATTGTGGAATTCTTAGCTGGATTAAATGCTGAATTTGATCAAGTTAGGATTCAGATCTTTGGAAGGGAGAAGCTACCATCCCTGAATGAAGTCTTTGCTATGGTAAGGAGTGAAGAAAACCGAAGGGGAGTCAAGTTGAATGAAAGTGGAATCGAAGGATCAGCCATGGTGACAGCAAGAAAGGATGGGACGCGGTTCAGAGCGGGTAAACCAGAAGCAAAGAATCGTGAGGGACTATGGTGTAGTTTCTGCAACAAGCCTAGGCATACTCGAGATAATTGCTTCAAACTTCATGGCAAGGAGGCTGTGTTAAAGAAGATGGGAGGTTTCAAAAATATGGCAGCACAAAAACAGGCTTACATATCTACCAAAGAACAGTACGAGGAAGGAGAAACAACCAGTAAGATAGAATCAAATTCAAGTACTGATCTTGCACAACTTGATGGTGAGGAAATTAACAAACTTAAGGCTTTTCTTAAGACTATCAACAATGGGAACTGTGTTTTCGCCCAGCAAGGTAATTGTTTACATTCAGCCTCTCTTAATGCCTCTAAATCTGATAAGAATGACATTTGGATCCTAGATTTAGGAGCCACTGATCATATGACTCCTAATTCATTGGTTTTTGACACTTATGAGCCTATTGTAACCTCTAAACAGATTACCATTGCTAATAGGACTTCAGTACCCATCAAAGGTCGAGGAACAGTCATCCTCAGTCCCAATATTACCCTTCAAAAAGTTCTACATGTGCCAAATCTATCTACCAACCTTGTGTCTATTCATAGTCTTACTAATGACCTAAACTGCTATGCCACTTTCTTTGCTAATGTGTGTGAATTTCAGGCCCTGAAGACCGGGAAGATGATTGGTGCAGCTAGGGTACAGCATGGGCTGTATTTTCTGGAAAGAAAAGGAGAGGAACCTTCGGCTGGAAATCAAGTCTTTGAGACTGCTGCATTCTCTCATTTTTCATCTAACCACACTGCTCATGTTTGGCTGCAACATTACAGATTTGGTCATCCCCCATTCCCTATTCTAAAAACAATGTTTCCTTCTTTGTTTCAGTCCTTAGACCTTAGTGAATTTCAGTGTGATGTGTGTGCAGTTTCTAAGCATCACCGAGTGTCCTATCCCCCTAGTAATAAGCGATCATCTACACCTTTCTCTTTGATTCATTTCGATCTTTGGGGGCCCTCTAAAATACCAAATTGTTCAGGGGCTCGGTGGTTTATTTCATTTATTGATGATTATACTCGAATGACTTGGGTTTTCTTATTAAAAGAAAAGGCTGCTGTTAGCACCATTTTACCATATTTCTGTAAGTTAATTTCCACTCAATTCAAGTGTTCTATCCAGAAATTTCGAACTGATAATGCAAAGGATTATGTTAACAATCATTTGCATCAATTTTTTCAACAAGAAGGGATCATTCATGAGTCTTCTTGTGTAATATCTAAGGATGTGACCTTTGATGAAAACTCTACTATAAAAGATATAAACTTAGATGAATCTAAGGGAAATGAAAGGAATACTAAAGCTGTGGAAGTTGAACAACAACTAGGACCTTCAGAAAATGTCTTAGATAGCCTTATAAACCTAAATCCAGAAGAAGAGATGTCTGAAAATACAATAGACAGTCCTATAGATCAGGACCTAGACTATAGTAGAGAGAGTGAAGGGCCATCTAGCATAGAAAGTGATCAAAACCATGAGAGGTATAATGTTGCAAGAGATAGGCAATGAAGAACTGTGAGACCCCAGTTAGGTATGGGTATTCGGATTTAGTTTCCTATGCACTTTCAAGTGCAATAGAAGAAGCTGGTAAGGAGCCTCTTACATTTGAAGAGGCAATGCACTCTAAAGACTCCAAGAAATAGCAAGCTGCCATGAAGTCTGAAATGGAGTCCCTTATGAAAAATGAGACTTGGAACTTCGTAGATAAACCCTTAGGGAAGAGGGTGGTGGGCTGTAAGTGGTTATTCAAGATTAAGGAAGGTGCCGAGAAAGAAGATAAGCCTAGGTACAAGGCTAGGCTAGTGGCTAGGGGCATCACTCAAGTGCCCGGCATAGATTTTAATGAAGTATTATCACCCGTTGTGAGACTTCAATTAGGATCCTTTTAGCCATATCAGCACACTTGATTTAATCCTTGATCAAATGGATGTCGCCACAGCCTTTCTACATGGAGAGTTAGAGGAAAATATTCTTATGGAGCAACTTAAGGGATTTGAGGTTAGAGGGAAAAGAGAGCAAGTATGTTTGCTTAGGAAGTCTCTTTATGGATTGAAGCAATCCCCTAGGCAATAGTATAAGAAATTTGACTCTTTTATGATAGTAAGGGTTTAAAAGAAGTGCATTTGACAGCTGCGTTTATTTCAAACATATGTCTAGTAAGATATCGATATACCTTTGTCATAGGCCGAGGCTATATGAGTAATTAGAGTAGCATGGGCAGTATTGTAATAGCTGGGAGAGGAATAATTCAAATTCCTCAAGTGGGCAGTTAGTTACTGCCGCACCACTTGTATCTTGCTTATAAATAATAGCTGGTCGAGGATGGGGAAATTATGTGGGGATTATTCCACAATTTCCTTTCCCTCCCTTTCTCAATTTGCTCTCATTTCTCTCTCTGATTCTAGAACTTACTTTCCCTCTCATTTTTTCCTTCTCATTCTCTTCTTCTTTTCGCACTTCCTTCTCAATTTCGGAAGGAAACCTCTTGTCAGATCCGAGTCTGACATTTGGTATCAGAGCCAAGACCTGGAGAGGTAATGGTTGATGGAACGCGCGCTAAACAATTGGAGAACCGACTGGATGCAATCGAAATTGGATTGCGACACCACCAGGAGTGGGTGGACAAGAGGTTGGAGATGATGGAGTTGGGAATGAGGCACACGCAGGAGGAGATCCACAGGAGTAGATCGGAATACACGGAATCGCTGGATTGCGCGGTGAATGGCATCCGGGAAGAATTCGCAGGCCTCAGTCAGCAACTCACGGCAGTTTTGAGCATGTTTGCGAGGCAACTGAATGCCAGCTTGCCAACGGATTTTCCTTCCAGACCGCCATCTGCACCAATCCTGACTTCCTCGATGTTCCGTCCACGACATCCGGATCCAAGAGGTGGTGGAGATTCAGCTGAATTCGGCAAAGGTATGAATTACCGATGCCAGGGAGGGACCAATCCATCCCATCCTAGTCCACGAATGGAGATCCCTGTTTTCGATCGGGAAAGGTCGAGGTGGTGGGTACGCAGGTGTGAACGGGTATTCTACCAGCATCGCGTCGCTGAAGGGGATAAGGTATGTTTGGCTGCTTCCTACTTAGATGATGTGGCGGATGCTTGGTTCCAAACATGGAGCCATGGGAGAGGGGATTTGAGTTGGCCGGAGTTTGTTAGTCAGTTGTGTCGAAGGTTTGGGGAGAAGAACCGATCGAATGTCATTGAGGAGTTCAACAAATTGAAACAAAATGGCATGGTGGAGGATTATCAAACTAGATTTGAAGAATTGAGGGCCTTACTTTCATTGTCTCATCCATATTTAGATGAGGAGTATTTTGTTTCAAGCTTTATCAGTGGGTTGGAGGAGTTAATTAGGCCTACGGTTAAGATGTTGTTTCCCACCACAGTGGCCCAAGCAGCTGAACAAGCTTGCTTGCATGAGCTGTCGATGGAGACCTTTGCTAGGAGGCATCAGCTGTCATCCAAAACCAACCGAGAGGAGCACAACCTGGGGACGTATCCCAGGGGTAATACATCCCATTGGCAGAGAGGGGGATCCATGGGGAGGACCAGTCCGCCTACCGTACAGCCCAAAAATCTGTCAGTAGATCAGAAGAGACAATTAGGCTTATGTTTCCGTTATGGAGAGAAGTATGGGCCGGACCATCAGTGCAAGAAACTCTTCCTCACTATGGAGGCACAGGAGGAAGGGGAAAACAAAGAAGCAGGAATAGAGGAGGAGGAGGATAGGTTGGAAGAGAATGAAGGAGGAGAAATCTCCATACATGCTCTGCAAGGTCAAGTAGCTGGTAGAGTCATTAAGGTGAAGGGAATGGTCCGCAAAAGAAGCCTAGTGGTGTTGATTGACAGTGGTAGCACTCATAGTTTCCTTAATGAAACCACTGCCTACAGCTTACAGTGCAATCTGCAGGAAACACCTCCTCTCTCAGTACTAATAGCCAACGGAACTAAAATGGTTAGTCAACTAAGATGCAGGGGATTCAAGTGGTTAATGAGTGGGCAGGAGTTCTCGGCTGATCTGAGAATACTCAAACTGGGAGGGTGCCATGTTGTGTTGGGGGTTGATTGGATGAAAATCGTGAGTCCGTTGGTGTTTGATTTCAACACTTTGGAGGTCACATTTAATTGGGAAGGACAGCAAGTAACCCTTCACAGCAGTCAGGAAATGGGAGAATGTAAGGTGGTGTCTGGGAAGAGAATCCAAAAATTGTTGGATCAAGGAAGTACAACTGTGGGACAACTACACTCCATCTATGCAATGGAGGTAGGGGGGAAGCTCGCAGGGAGTCCACCACTTGTACCTCACAGAGACAAGTTGCTGTTAACCATGAATGGCCAGATACACCCTCTTAGTCCTATTCACGATTTATTAATAGAATTTGAGGATCTGTTTGCCACTCCCCAGTCCCTTCCACCCCACCGAATACTTGATCACTCCATTCACCTTAAACCCAAAGTGAACCTGTTAATTTGAAGGCCTACCGATATTCCCCCATACAGAAGGCAGAAATAGAGAAACTAATGCAAGAAATGCTAACCAAAAACCTTGTTCAACCCAGCCAAAGCCCCTATGCTTCACCAGTCCTCTTAGTAAAAAAAAAGGATGGATCATGGAGGTTTTGTGTGGATTATAGGCAGCTTAACTCACTAACCATCATGAACCAATTCCCTATTCCCATCATTGAAGACCTGCTGGATGAATTAACCGAAGCATCCATTTTTTCTAAATTAGATTTAACCTCTGGTTACCACCAAATCTGCATGAACCCCCTAGACTGCCCTAAGATCGCTTTTAGAACCCATCAAGGGCATTACGAATTCTTGGTAATGCCCTTTGGCCTAACTAATGCTCCAACCACTTTCCAAGTATTGATGAACCACATTTTTGCTCCATATTTGCGCAAATTTGTCTTGGTATTTTTTGATGACATCCTCATAAATAGCTCCACCTTAGCACAACACCTAACCCACCTAAAGTTGGCATTTCAGATCCTTAGATTTCATAAACTATATGTGAAGAGGTCTAAATGCTCATTTGCAGAAGAGAAGGTGGAGTAACTGGGCCATATCATATTAGGTCAGGGAGTGAGCACCGATCCACACAAAATTGAAGCAATGAAGAGCTGGCCATGTCCAAAGACACTGAAGGAACTGAGGGGTTTCCTAGGCCTGACTGGATATTACAGAAGGTTTATAAGAGGCTATGGGGTGATAAGCAAGGCACTGACTAATCTATTGAAGAAGAACAGCTTCCAGTGGGGCCCAAAAGCAGAGGAATCCTTTGAAGCTCTCAAGGCAGCCATGACTCAAGCCCCAACATTAAGCCCTTTCGGATTTCTCGAAGGAATTTATCCTAGAAACGGATGCATGTGATACTAGAATAGGGGCTGTGCTTAGCCAAGAAGGACGACCGGTGGCGTACCTAAGCCAATCATTGGCTCCACGTCATCTGGGTCTCAGCATCTATGACAAAGAGCTGCTGGCTGTTCTAATGGCGGTGGAAAAATGGAGGTACTATTTGGAGGGCAAGAGATTCACCATTAAAATCGACCACGAGAGCCTCAAATTCTTAGCTCACCAACGAGTACATAATCAGTTACAATGGAAAGGAATTACAAAGCTCATGGGCTTTGACTTCGTCATCCTTTACCGACAAGGGAAAGAGAACAGAGCAGCTGATGCCCTGTTTAGGAGGGAGGGCTCAGCATCTTGCCTTGCCATTTCAGCGTTAGTTCCGGATTGGGTGCAGAAAATTGCCCACAGCTACGACCAGACTTCGTGGATCAAGGATATACTCACCAAGCTAGCAGTCAGTACCACTTCTGAACCAAACTATCAATTAAAAGGGGGACTTCTAAGGTTCCAAAACAGAGTGGTTATTGGGGATGACACTCAGTTGAAGCAAAAGATCCTACAGAGCCTGCATGACTCGCCCATTGGGGGTCACTCTGGGCTCAACGTCACTTACCAGCAGGTCAGACAACTCTTCTACTGGAAGGGGCTAAAACGAGACGTGAACAAGTTTGTGTTGGCATGTAGTACATGTCAGAGGTGCAAACATGAACAAATACCCTACCCAGGCCTCCTTCAACTGCTGGAAATTCCGTCGCAAGCTTGGGAATTGATTTCGATGGACTTTGTGGAAGTGTTACCGAAATCTGAGGGAGCGGACACTCTATTGGTGGTAGTCGACAAACTGACCAAATTCAGCCACTTCCTTACTTTGGCTCATCCGTTCACAGCAGCGGAAGTAGCTCGGAAGTTGATGGACACAGTCTTTAAGATTCATGGCTTACCCAAGGCGGTTGTATCTGATTGTGACAAGGTCTTCACCAGCCAATTCTGGAAGACTTTATTTTAGGGGTTGGGCATCAAACTACACCTATCTTCGGCTTACCATCTTGAAACGGATGGACAGACGGAAAGAGTTAACCAGTGCCTGGAGACCTATCTACAATGCCTTTGTATTTCCAAACCTCGAAGCTGGAGTCGTTGGGTGGCCTTGGCACAGTGGTGGTATAACACCAATTACCATACAACACACAAACGAACCCCTTTTGAAGCTCTGTTCGGGTATTTACCTCCCGTTATTCCGGCAGTAATGTAGTACTCTCCCACCGAAACCTCAGCTGACCTGAAGGAAAGGCAAGAAGCTCTCCACTCAATCAAGCAAGAACTGACCCTCGCTAGCCAAATAATGAAACAACTGGCCAATAAGCATAGAACGGAAAGGCAGTTTGAAGAAGGAGAAGAAGTTTATCTCAAGGTCAGAAGATTCCAACAGCATTTGTTTTGCAAATGACCAATGTCTAAGCTCAACCCCAAGTTCTACGGGCCATTCATAATTCTAGCTAAGGTGGGACCGGTGGCCAATCACCTGCAGTTGTCGGACAGAGTGGGACTGCACCCCGTCTTCCACGTCTCGCTCTTGAAGAAATCATTCGGTCTTACGGAGCTCACCAGTCAAACACTACCAGCCTCGCTGGAGGCCATAGAAGACTCAGGAGAACCCCTGGCAATGTTGGACAAACGCGTCATATACAATGATACTGCGCCATTGACTCAAGTCCTGGTCTGGCCTCCTCTAATTTCTTCAGGACGAGAAATACTTTGGGGGGGGGGGAATTGTCATAGGCCGAGGCTATATGAGTAATTAGAGTAGCATGGGCAGTATTGTAATAGCTGGGAGAGGAATAATTCAAATTCCTCAAGTGGGCGCGCGCTGGGCAGTTAGTTACTGCCGTGCCACTTGTATCTTGCTTATAAATAATAGCTGGTCGAGGATGGGGAAATCATGTGAGGATTATTTCACAATTTCCTTTCCCTCCCTTTCTCAATTTGCTCTCATTTCTCTCTCCGATTCTAGAATTTACTTTCCCTCTCATTTTTTCCTTCTCAATCTCTTCTTCTTTTCGCACTTCCTTCTCAATTTCGGAAGGAAACCTCCTGTCAGATCCGAGTCTGACAACCTTCTCCTATATATAGATGATATGTTGATTGCTAGTCAATCAGCCACAGAAATCCAAAATTTAAAGCTAAGATTGAGATCAACCTTTGAAACGAATGAATTAGGAGAAGCTAGGAAGATATTAGGCATAGAAATTAGGAGAAATAAGTAGCATAGACAGCTTATCCTATCCCAAAAGGCATACCTTAGTAAGTTGGTTAAGAAGTTTAATATGCTGGATGCAAAGGAGGTTTCAGTCACCTTTGCACATCACTTTAAACTCTCCCATGAGCAGTCCCCAAGTAGTGAAGCAAACATGAGAGAAATGAGTAAGATTCCTTACTCAAATGCAAGGGCGAGCTTGATGTACAACATGGTCTATGCAAGGCTGGATTTGGCTCATGCTATGAGTGTATCTAGCAGATTTATGGCCAATCTGGGTAGGGCTCATTGGGATGCTGTGAAATGGATATTGAGATATGTGAAAGGAACATTAGATATGACTTTGGTTTATGGTGGAGCAAAGTGAGAAGAAGAACCTTGCATTTTAGGGTTTTCGGATGCTGATTATGCAGCAGACCTAGATAGGAGGAGATTCTCAACCGGATATGTTCTTCAGCTATGGAATTCTACAATAAGCTGGAAGACCAACCTGTAGCCGTGGTGGGTCTTTCCACCACTGAGGTTGAATACATTGTTGTCATGGAAGCAATCAAGGAAGGTCTTTGGTTGAAAGGGATTGTGGGTACTCCTAGGAAGAAATGTTAAGGTTGAGTTAAGATGTGATAGCCAAAGTGCAATCCACTTGGCTAAGAATCAATCCCACTATGAAAGAACCAAACATATTGATGTTAGGTATCATTTCATTAGGGAGATCCTAGAGGAGGAGGAAGTAAGCCTAATTAAGGTTGTAGGAGAAAATAATGCAGCTGATATTTTTACCAAACCTGTTCCATTGTCCAAACTACATCATTGTTTGAATATATTAAATGTTTGTTGTGTCGAGTGATCAGGTATAGCATGAAGTCCCTGAAGAGAACAGGATCAGCTTTAGAGGATGGGTTGAACTAAAGGCAAATGGTTGAGTATTGTTAAAAGTTTGCCTCGAGTCAATACAATCAGTGAAGGCAATTGTGTTAAGTGGCTAAAGTATAGATGGGTGGTTTTTATTTGTTCCAACTGTAATTTAGTTAAGTTGGGGGGTTAAAACAGGTAATATCTAATTCTAATAATTTGTATTGGGATGCCAGCCCACTTAGTCTATAAACAAGGGGGCAAGGGGGTTAGTTGTTTTACTGAAATTCATTTTTGCGATTGCAACTTCTGTTTTCATTCAGAGAGAAAAGGCTAGAAAGTGGGATGGACCTTTGTATCTTGGTGAGCAATTGAGGGTGTACTAGGGTATTGCTATACTGATTGTTTGTCAATAAAGTAAGGCTGCTCTCGGGAGGATTCTAAGGCTGGATGTAGGTTCACTCCAAGAGTGAACTGAACCAGGATAAAAATCTGGTGTTCATTGTGTGGTTTGATTTCTTGTTTCTATTTCTGTTCAATTTATTATTCTGTTGTTTATTTTTTCTGTTCTGTTATTTCAATCAACCGTGAGTGTGTGCGATTGTGAGAGGCCTAATCCCGTCTAAAGGATTAAATCTAGTGATCCCTTAGTTAACAGCGATAATTCATACTTGATGTTATCTTGCTTAAATGTTATGATAATGATGGATTTGTGAAAAATGAAACCCCCAATAACGAAAACCAGACCTGGACTGAATCTGAAACTGAGGGCCTAATCTCATCTCAAGGTATCAACGAAACATCCATCTAAAGAAGACTCCCTTGCAACTTCTTGTAGTAGGATCATAGGAGGGCGCCTGGTTGGAGGCAAGGTGGGATAAATGTATACTGTCCTTACCCACCACCGACTAGGCTGACTTAGAGAGTCTTCAAGCCTTGAACCTGGCCAACTAGAATTCACCCCACCCCAATTGGGGCAGCGCAAGTGCGGGCCTTGATGGGGCTTTGTAAAATTGCCAAGTCTCCTTGAACTTGTTAGGCAAACTTTGGATTGTATCTAATTCTTTGTTTTAATTTCTTTTTCTAGATACATTTTGTAAATGATGTAGCCAGTCCTATATGTTTTAAGGCACCTAAGGAGCTAAAAATTTGGCACAATAGTATTTTTAGAGATTATAGTGGGGTTTGTTGCTGAAAGGCAAAACTGATATTATGGCGACCATCTTATTAGTCAACTAACTACTAATTTTTACAGTTTGAATACATGATAACTGGTGAACAGGAGAATTACATTTTTGTGAACTCAAGGTTCGTGAGGTTTCTTCTGTCTTCGTCATTGTGATACTGTTCTATAAAATGCTGTTTTTTACTTCCCAAAGGCTCTTGGATTGCTGCCTTTGTACTGTGTGTTGTCATCAATGAAAGCGAATGACTTGGAGTTGGAAATGCAAAAATACTAGTAGATCACCTGAAAGTATATCCTTATATTTTGGTCATGTTTCTCTCTTGATACTCTGACTTGTTTCTTCTCTTTTTTCTTTTTTGCTTTTTCAATTTTTAATTTTGCTGTGCAGGATTAATGCTTGTGATTATTATTGTTTTGACTCTGCAGTGGTTCTGCCATACTACAAAGATGGAAAGATGGAAGGAGTAGGAGATTCGAAGAAGGAAATTGTTTTCCGGCGCCATGTGGTTGACCGGATGCCAATTGATTGCTGGAATGATATTTGGCGGAAATTGCATCAACAACTAATTAATGTTGATGTTATTAACGTGAACACTGTGCCTGCAGAAGTCTATTCTACTGTTGCAACTGCAGTTGTTTGGTCTATGCGGCTAGCTCTATCTATTGCATTGTATGTCTGGATTGATAATATGGCGAGACCAATTTATGCGAAACTAATACCTTGTGATCTGGGGACCCCAACCAAAAAGACAAGGCAGCCTCTGAAGCGGCGTGCTCTTGGATCATTAGGCAAGAGTCGGTAAGTAGATTTTGATTTTTCTTTTCTTTTTTCAAGTAGTCTTGTAGGAATGCATTTATCTAAGCATCAAGTGTCCTGCATGTGCACTCACAAGACTTAAATCTTGGGGAGTCCATATAAACATAATTCAAAGGCTTATAGTACATCTTTGAAAGCTTATCCTCGTCGTTAGATTATTAGTCAATAATATTACCATTGCCTATGGACTTGTATTTGGTTTGCTGGATGGTGAAGATGCTGAAATGGCTAATGGGAGTATCACAAACTTGGCACCCTGCTCCACCCCCCCTCTTCCCTCTCCACAACAAAAAAAAAAAAAAAGTGGAAAAAAAAATAAAAATTGGCTATTTGGCCAAACATGTTCAGACATTCAGATTTTCATGTACTGCTATATAGGGTATTACTAGAGCTAATGCTTCAAATGAAACATTTTGCTTAGACTGTTTCTTTCCTTCTTTTTCTTTTTACATACAAACTCTTTTGGAAGCCAGGAACTTTCAACTCTTGCCACAAGTGCACTAATATCTGTAGGCTACTTTGGCAAGAGTGTCAATATAATTACTGCAATTTAATATCCAGGTACATCAACCTGTTGTTGATTTGTGTTCCATCCAATCCTCATACTGTCTAAATGAATTCCTTTCCTCTTAGGTGTAGAGAAGATTATTTTGAAATAGATTAAGATGCTGATTCTTTGCAATAGAATTTTACCTATGAAAAACTGGACATGTACGAGATGTGAAACAGTGGTGTATGTAATTCATTGACAATATTGTTTAAGTAGATAAATAAAAGTTGAGGTAAATGCTAAGCTAGAAATTAGCACAGAAGCTTTGGAATTTGGAAGGTTTAAGAGGTAAGTAGAACCTAGATTGAATATAATGGATGAAACTTTGGTAAAAATTAAAGTTGTAATGGAAGGTTGTTAGGTTTAAAAGCCTAGAACTGCCAAACCACCAATGTGTGAACAATTTGAATGACCAGGTTTAACCTAAAATGAGAGAGAAGGGGGCTGGGATGGTGATTGGTAAACAATTTTACATGTAAAATTAAGTAAAGATGGACTAGTGGAGGAATTCATTGGGTGTGTTCTGTGATTGAAGCATGCCTATATTAAATGAATATTTAACAATGACTGTTATGAGACAACCCATGCTTTTGTGTGGAGTGTTGGCTAATCAAACAACAATAAGTGATGTGGTCCATATGAGGATGTTAAGGTGGATGGATGGTAAAATGAAGAGAGCTAGAGTTAAGGAATTAAAAAAAAAAAAAGTTGTGAGATTATAGATATATTATCTATTAATAAATAGAATGAAAAATGGTTTAAGATAGTCTGAAAATGCTACAAATTCCAAATTTGTGGTTAGGGAGATAGATTATTTCCATTATTCATATTGCTAGGGAAGAGAACATTCCTTAAATAATAAAAAGAGACATAAAAAATTGTTAATTTAGATATATAGTCTCTATATGGTGCTGTCAATTGCATATGGGTGTTAAATTTGTTATTTCATTTTCCACTGTGTTTAAAGTAATTCAAATTAGAACTCCACCTTTAGACTGGAGAAAGACATAGCTATAAGCAGAAGCAGTGTTTAAAAAAAGTGCACAGCGTTGTGTTGCACTTTTACCTAAGCTTTGAAGCTCAAAAATTTGCGCTTCAGAAATACGCTTATTTTTTCTTTTTTGATAAGACAATATAAATGGTTGGATTTGTTTAAATTTTTTCAATGATGTGGCTGCTTGAATGTAAACCTTACCCAAAAAAATGTTGTTTAAGATCTGATAAAATCATAAATATATATTAACAGGAAAAAAAAGAAGACTCAACTTTATTTTACCGAGCAGAAAATATTTATGGAAACATATAATTTAGGTGTAAATTAGGGATTGCTAATATATTCTTGATTGTTTTAAATATGGAATTGATGATTGATTCCTAATTGCTGTAAATTAGGGATTAATTGTTTGGGGATTGCTGTAAATTAGTGATTGATTGATTGGGGATAGGTGTAAATTAGGGATGATTTTTTTTTTTTTTTTCTGATTTCTTTTCAATAGTTTATAGTTTTTATACTTATTAAAGTTCATACTCTTTATTTCATTTATTTGTGCTTCACTTTACTTAAGCCTGTGCTTTTCTTTGTGCTTAAGCTCGGTAGGCATTTTGAGCTTAAGTGCGTTTAGCACTTTTGAAAGCACTGAGCAGAAGTGAAAGAAGGGAATATTACATTGAAGGATCTTGCACAATTATCACCTATACATTGATAAAATATGCAAGAAAAGTAAATTTAACCTCCTCAAAATTCTTTCTAATGCACATTTGTCTATTTAAATTCTTTTATGTACAATTTACACATATATAAACTGAAAAGACTTAGGATTCATTTTGGCAGAATTGACCTAAATTACCAAGTGAAAGAGATTTCTATACACCTTTTTAATTTGACAGCTGACATTGATTTAAATATTAATAGTTGAAAGGCTTATTAAGGCAAGGCATTTAAAAAATGTAAGAAATTTGAATGAATGGTTCCCGGAAGATCTTTCTCTAGTTGTCGCTATGAAATTTATGTTTATAAGCAGTATAGAATAAGAGTCTGAGTGGGAGAAACTTGACAGGTCAATGTTCAAATATTTTTGTTGGGTATCAGTTCTTGTAATTGGACTCGATAGCTTTTGATGATTAATTTTGTTAACTTAATTGAATGGTACTTTTGCTAACAGAGAATTTGAATCTGATGTTTCTGTCTGCCATTCATCTAGGGCAAAGTTCATATCTGCAGAAGAAACTACTGGGGTTACCTTCGATGATTTTGCTGGGCAGGAATATATAAAGAGAGAATTGCAAGAAATTGTTCGAATACTAAAAAATGAAGAAGAGTTCCAGAGCAAGGGTATCTATTGCCCAAAAGGTGTGCTCCTTCATGGACCACCTGGTACTGGAAAAACGCTGTTGGCTAAAGCTATTGCTGGTGAAGCAGGACTTCCTTTTTTTGCATCTAATGGCACTGATTTTGTGGAGGTGAAACCTCAAATTCCTGGGAAGGCTTAAATTCAAAATGATACTATAATGAGAAAAGGAAGCTTTTAAAGAAATTGTTAATTTGGATACATAGGCATCTGGATTACTGTTAGTTCTTGAGGCACATTTGGATTTTGCACAGGTGTTAAATTTTGTTATTTCATTTTCCGTAGCATCTACAGGCATTCAAGTCAGCTCCAATATTGGACTGGTGTAATACACATAACTATAAATGGCAGTGAAAGATTGAAATATTACATTTTGGGATATTACAAAATTATTATTGCCTATACATTGAGAGAAGTTTATTACAAGACAAATCTGACCTACCCAAGGTATAAACTGAAGAGACTAAAGATTCATTTTGGAATAATTGACCAAAAATTACAAGCTAGAGAGATTTCAATACTTTATTTGATTCTTTTTTCTTCTCTCTCTCTCTGGTTTGAGATTACTTATGTTTTCTGATTTATCATGCAGTTGTTGATTTCTGTACTCTTGCTCTTTCCTTTTTGTTTTTTCCTTTCATTCTTCCCTTATTCTATTTTCTATTCTTCATCAACCTTTTTATTGGAAGTAATTGATAGGGATTAAGAAATTCAGACCTTTTTTTGTAAGATTAGGAAGCAAGCAGCATGATCAATTTGGAAATTTGCTTTTGGTAGAATTTTGTTTTCTTTGAGGTTTATAATTTTTTATTGTAATAAAAGGGAGGTTGTTTTAGGATTGAGATTACTTAAGATTGATTGATTAAGCATATTTATGTGCTTTGATTTCCTCTTTCTTCTTGTTTCACTCACAATCAGAATATCATCTAGTAAGAACCATATTTTCTACTCTCAATGTGATGATGATACAAAACAAAATGATCAACATTACATATTTGAATATCAATCTTAATCTTTGTAAACATCTTCACTAGGAAGTAATATAATGATTTCTTCTATCTACATGTTAATACATTCTCCACTTGAATAGTGAAACCTATAGGTCTTCTACATAAACTTTTTCACTACGGATCACCATGCAAGGAAGCATTCTTAACATCAAGTTGATGAAAGTGCTAGCTGCAGGTGATTGCCAATGTGGGATTGTATTGTGATGAACTCTCCTACTTCAGTTCTTAGGTCCTTGCCATGCCAATAATCTTAAATCTCAATATAACCAAAGTCGGTCTCAAAACACTTTTCTAGCTTACACCAACTCAACAACGGTCTTAGGTTGGCTTTGATACCACTTGTAACATTAAAAGTTTTCACCCAAAAGTGCTAGCTGAAGGTGATTTTTGGGTTCATGAGACTAAATAATAGACCCAAGGCCTCCTTAATAGACTACTGATGTGGGTTTGGACAACAAAGGCTAGAGAGTTACTATTTGTTAAACTTGATGAAGAGACCAAGTGCTAGAGCCCATAAAAGATGATCTCTAATATCTTTTATAGAAAGGAAGAAAGGAAAGCGGTATTCCCACACGTTTTATTGATACGAATCAGAAATATTTATGCAAGTAGTTTCCTAAAAATTCTCCTAAGATTTAGGACTAGATTACATCCCTATTATCTAGATTACAACACTAAAAGATAAATCTAAGAAATAATACAAGATAATACAAAGCAAGAAATAAATAAAACAAAATAAATAGGAAGATGATAATGGATGATTATCTTGGAATCTTCAAGACCTGGCCCGATCCTGTTTTTGTTTCTTCAATACTCCCCCTCAAGTTGGGGAGTGGATATTAGTCATCCCCAACTTGCTCACTAAGGCTTCAAACTGAGTACTATAGAGACCTTTTGTGAGGACATCTGCCACTAGTTGATTAGATGGAACATAGGTGATTTGTAGAATACCCGAGTCCAACTTTTCTTTCAAAAAATGCCTGTCAATCTCTATATGCTTAGTCTTGTCATGTTGAACAGGATTATGAGCTATGCTAATAGTTGATTGATTATCTCCCAACAATTTGATTGGCTTTGTCATTGGAATCTTTAAGTCTTCTAGGATAATCCGAAGCCATAATAGTTCACACACACCCAAGGCCATGGCTCGAAATTCAACTTCTGCACTTGATCTAGCAGCCACCCCTTGTTTCTTACTCCTCCAAGAAACCAAATTTCGTTCTAGGAATATGCAATATCCAGTTGTCGATCTCCTATCCATAAGAGAGACCCCATAATTAGCATCGATATACCCTTGGATCCTTAGGTCTCCCCCTGAAGTGAATAGAATCCCTTTGCCTGGAGTAGCTTTAAGATAATTCAGAATCTTTCTCACGGCATGCATGTGTTCTTCAGTAGGGCTATGCATAAATTGGCTTACTAGGCTGACTGCAAAGGATATGTCAGGCCTAGTATGTGAAAGATATATCAATCTCCTTACTAGGCTATCAATCTCATTACTAGGCGTTGAAATCTTCCTTTATCTACTTCTTTGTTGCTTCCAGTATTAGCCCCCAATTTTATATTTGGATCAATTGGAATTTTGACCCTTTTCCTCCTAGCAATCTTGTTTCAGAAAATAGATCAAGTACATATTTTCTTTGGGATAAGAAAATACCTTCCTTTGAGTGCACTACTTCAATGCCTAAGAAATACCTCAATGGACCAAGGCTTTTTATTTCAAATTTCCGGGCTAGATTTTCCTTAAGACATCCCTGTTCTTGTAAATCATTCTCTGTTACCACTATATCATCCACATATACCAGTAGTGCTGTCACCTTATTTCCTGTGTGTTTGATGAATAAAGTGTGGTCCCCTCAACTTTGGTAATACCCCATAGATAACATGGCCTTTGAGAATCTACCAAACCATGCACATGGGGATTGTTTGAGGCCATACAAAGCCTTCTTGAGTTTACACACGTGGTTGGTTCCTGTTTGCTCTTGCTTGAATTCAGGTGGTATATCCATGAAGACTTCTTCTTCTAAGTCGCCATGCAAGAATGCATTCTTGACATCAAGTTGTTATAATTTCTATCCATAGGTAGATGCCAATGCTAAGAGGATTCTAACAGTTGTCATATGGGCAACAAGGGCAAATGTTTCCAAATAATCAATGCCATAGGACTGAGTATAGCCCTTGGCAACCAGTCGTGCTTTATACCTGTCAAGTGATCCATCAACTTTGTACTTTAAATTGAAGATCCATCTACATCCCGCCAGTTTTACATCCTTTGGTCTAGTTACTAGTTCCCAGGTATGGTTCTTTTCTAGTGCCTTCATCTCTTCCATCATGGCTGCTTTCCAGTTGACATCTCTCATGGCTTCCTCTACGGATTTGGGAATAGCAATTGCATCCAAAGAAGTCAAGAAGCTTTTATGGGTAGGTGATAGGCGATGGTAGGATAAGTAGTTGGCCAATGGGTGTTTAGTACATGCCCTAACCCCTTTTCGAATAGCAATGGGAAGGTCGAGGTCTGTATGCTCCAAGAACTTTGAGTTTGGGTTAGGATTGTTGGATGTGGGGTTATCACCTGACGTGCTATCCAAACTCCGGTTCGGAGTTAATGTCAAGTGTGGCTGAGGATCACCAATGGGCTGTCGTCTCTTATAGACATAGGGAGAGCCTTTGTATCTAATAGTATCAACATGTCCAGAACCTTCTTCCTCCTAAGAGAATTGGGTAATATTGGAGAGGCAGGAACTAAAGGGTGAGAGAAATCAGTGCCTAATGGTGTTGTTCCAAGGGTAGGGTTAAGATTTTCCCAATCTAGGTTAGGTTGATCAATGATGGCTGGTCTGATTGGGGTAGACTCAAAGAAAGGCTAGGATTCATTGAATGTGACATCCTTAGAGACATATAATTTTTGAGATTCAGGATGATAACACTTATATCCCTTTTGAGTAGGAGAATACCCAAGAAACACACATTTAAGAGCTCTAGGGTCCAATTTATCCCTATGAATTTTAAGGATGTGGACAAAGCAAGCACACCCAAACACCTTTAGGGGCAATATTGTATGGTGATTTATTTTAGGAAAAAAGGTCATTAACTTTTGGAAAGGACTGAGGCCATTAATAACCCTAGAAGGCACCCTATTGATGACATATGTGGCTGTCAGAATTGCTTCCCCCCAGAAATATTTGGGCACATGATGGTGATGAAGGATACTTCATGTGACATTGAGAAGATGCCTCATCTTTCTCTCTGCCACCCCATTTTGTTGGGGAGTATCAACACAAGATGACTCATGAACAATGCCCTCCTTCTGAAAATAGTTATGCAAGTGGGTGTTAAAATAATACCGGGCATTGTTAGTGCGAAATCATTTGATAGGAGTGCCAAATTGGGTATGGATCATTTTACAAAATGAGAGTAACATTGATCCTATGTCGGCCTTTTCTTTTAGAAGAAACACCCAACACATGCGCGTGTAATCATCAATAAATGTAATGAACCAATTTGTCCTAGAATAATTAGGTATTTTGGATGGCCCCCAAACATCAGAACGAACCAAATGGAATGGCATAGAAGCCAATTTATTGCTAATAGAATAAGAAACTCGATGATGTTTTGCAATAATACATTCATCACATTGAAAATTGCTAGGATCTAAGGAATTGAATAAAGACGGAAACATTTGTTTTAACACAATAAATGAGGGATGTCCTAATCTAAAATGATGAAGCCATATAGCAGAAAGGTTAGAGGCAAACTGAGAGGAGGAGTAGGCCAAACTATGTTGCTTCCTTATAGAGCCTTCACCCTTCCCATCCAAGATGTAGAGCCCATTGTGAACCCTAGCCACACCAATCGTCTTCCCGTGCCCTTATCCTGAAACTTACACGTGTGGTGAGAAAATAGAAAAGAAATTTAAATCATTGGTTAGTTTGGTAATAGAGATCAAACTTCTTGTTAGGCTTGGGACATGAAGAACTTGGTTCAGTGGCAGCCAAAAAATTGATGATACTTTGCCTTTTCCTACTATAGGGATGGTAGTACCATCAGCAATTGTGATTTGTATAGTGGGTTCAAGAGCTTCATATGTTTCAAAAAATTGAATGTTAGAGGTCATGTGGTCGGTAGCTCTCGAATCTAGGATCCATATGCTATTCTTATCAGTTTTAGAAGCAATGAAAGACTCAAAAGAAAGGTTACCTTGCTGCACCAAGGAGCATGAGGCTCCATCTTGGAATGTCCGAAGGAAAGCTTTTAGTTTGCCTAATTCCTCTGGATTCAGTTGAGTAGATTCTTCCACTTCTGAAACATCTTTCTTTGTTGCCTCCTCTTTTGGATCTTTGTTAGATAAATAGCCTTGATGCTGCCCCATGTTCTTGAATCCTCCTATCTTGCTTAACACGACCTCCTTTCCATGTAACTTAAAACAGGTTTCTCTAGTGTGCCTTGCCTTCCTACAAAATGTGCACCACTATCCATCACGGTTGGAGGTTCGGTTCTGACCCCCAAGCCTATAATCCGTCCTTCTAGGAGCCTGGTATGCTGTTTTTCCAGATTTGTTGCTGCTTCCATCTTGCTTGCTAACCAAGGCCGATCCTTCTGTGCTATGGATAGAAAGCATGACAGATCTTCTATTCTCTTCACTCCTAGCAATAGCAAAAACTTCATTTAAATTAGGTAACTTATCCTTACCAAGGACTTGTACTCGAACCTAATCATCTTATTAATGAGGCTTTGATACCATGTAGAAAGGGAGAAAGGGAAGCGGTATTCCCACATGTTTTATTGATACGAATCAGAAATATTTATATAAGTAGTTTCTTAAGAATTCTCCTAAGATTTAGGACTAGATTACATCCCTATTATCTAGATTACAACACTAAAAAATAAATCTAAGAAATAATACAAGATAATGAAAAGTAAGAAATAAATAAAACAAAATAAATTGGAAGATGATAATGGATGATTATCTTGGAATCTTCAAGCCCCGGCCTGGTCCTGTTTTTATTTTTTCAACATCTTTAATGACTTGGATTGTCTAAATTGTAAAATAGCGAGGATTAGCAAAATGGAGTTTGTGGTTGGTGAGTGTGAACCTTGTAGGTGCATGGTGTCACGACCCCAAGGATAGTATTAATAGTATATTACATGTATTGTAGTAAGTTGTACCCAGTATTGTAGATCTTGTACCTTTCAGTTGTTATTGTAACTGAAAGGCATACAAGCTCATAAATAGGCTAAATCTTGGAGGATAGAGGTATTGATGAATGATATTAGATTTCAGGTCTTCTCTCTCTACAATTCTCTTTGATTTCTCCCTATTCTCTCTCTCTTTTTGTTTGTTCTTTTTCAATTTTTCTCTCTTTGTTCTTTTGAATTCTCTCTCCCCTTCTATTTTTTCTCTCTCGATTTCTATCAATTTCCACTCAAAACCCTAGGTTAAACCTAGGATTTGACATATGGTATCAGAGTCTATGATTCTCAGTTGATTAATCTAGGCAATCCTTAGCAGTTGATCTAGAGTAGTCAATCCTCGATTGCTACATTGTGATCTAGGCAATTCTAGCGGGCAGTATTAGGAGGTTGATTCAGAGCCTGATTAACAAGAGTCTGTTTCAAAGCAAATTGACTTTGTAGATCTAGGCGATTCTTAATAGTTGATTAAGGTCCAGATTTGAAGGTAAAGCAGAGCCAATCGATTCTTAGTTGAATTTAGGTACAGGCAATTATTGAAAGTAGTTTTAGAGGTGGATTCAGGCAATTATTGGAGGCAATTTTAGAGGCAGGCAATGGAGAAAGGAATCAAGGACGAATGCGTTAAAATTAACCAAAAGCTGGATGAACTCATGATTATGATGGCCAAACGGTATTAGGTTAGTCTTCTAACTGAATTATTTTCTAAGGAATATTCTAATCCAATCATTCAAAGAAAGACACCAATCCCTATGACAGTTGGAGATCCATACGTTACTCGTCAAAAGAATCAGTATTCTAACAAACCAAAGAGTTCAACTAAGGAAGAAAGAAGTAATAAGGAGGACGTTGTGAATGATGTTTTTCAGCCTCAGAAGTTTCTTCAAGTAAAGCAATACCAGGAGAAGGCAAAATTATGGAGAAATGATTCTTTGATTACTTTCGATTTGGAGGAGTGTTTTGATTCAGAAAGTACTGATAAAGAGGATGATAGCAATAACAATGATAGTATTGGCAGTGAAATTCATTCTCCAAATAAAAACAATATGGTCCATGATGTTTAGAAAGTAGATCTAAAGGAACAACCTGATTCCTTAAAAAGAGAAGTTTCTGAAGAAGATGCTCAAGATGACTATCTCGGAAGTTTTGATCATGAGATGATTGATTCAGATAATCAATCATTAGGTTAAAAATCATCCACATTTGGTAAAAGACGTTACTGATCTTTTAGGCACCATCATGGAAATCACTAGAATTTTCGTTGAGAGGAAAACTAACAGCATTTTGAGTTCTCCTTAGAATATAGATCACTTGGAGAAGAGAGGGTCATGTACCTGCACTTATAGCCATAGTACACATGATTAGGGTAGTTATAGGCTGTTTGCATTGTACTTAGAGAGATACTGTATACAGTTGTACTTGGGTGATTATTGTTTTGGGCGAGAAGTTGCATTATCCGTGTGATTGGGGGAATCAATATAAATAAATTGATTCAACCCTTCGGAGGCATCCAAAGAATTCATTTCAATACAATTCTAAATTTCTCCCACCGCTCTCTCTCTCTCTTGTTCTCTCCCTCTCGATCACTCCTTCTCAGAGCCCCTGATTCACTAATTCTCATCTGATTGGAGAGAATTCATTGTCAGATCTTTAAGATCTGACAACTTTGGTATTAGAACTCACCCTCACCTGGAGAAGTTCCTTGCGAATCCTATTTGATGGAGGACGGTACTCGGATGAAGAATTTTGAATCTTAGCTGCAATAGTTCGGCTCGATGATAGCCGATTTGCAAGCTCGGGTGGATCAGTCGGAAATTGGGTCCTATAGGAACCATGAGGCGATCATTTCGATTGATAGGAAGTTGGATGGGGCATTGAGATTCGAGAGGAGGTGGGAAGCCAGATTAGAGAATAACTCCAAAGCTTTATGGTGATGTTTGCCAGACTGAATCCGGTAAGAATTTCTCCCGATTTTCCTCTTAGGGAAAGATAAGACCTGATTCTACCTGGACACAGGATGAATTAGCGGGCTACCGGAACCTCCGAATTCGGGGAAGATCCAGCGAAGATAGGGGAGAGTGTGTTGGGACGTAGGCAAGAATTGTCGGCTATGCAAAATCAGCCTAGTTTCCCTATGCCAAGGTTGGATATTCCCATGTTTGATGGGGTGAGTCCCAGATGTTGGATAAGAAGGTGCGAAAGAATGTTTGATTGGTGCGGTGTCTCGGATCAACAGAGGGTGGCCTTAGCTACGACGTACCTCAATGATGTAGGAGATGCTTGGTACTAGGGATGGTCTAAGGTGTGGGAGGGTTCCCAATGGGATGAATTTGCAGAGGAGATATGCGAGAGGTTTGGAGATTGAGGTTTGGTGGACATAGTGGAGGAGTTCAATAAGATTAGACAAGAAGGATCAGTGTTGGACTATCAACTCAAATTAGAAGAGATGAAGGCACTCATGTTGAACCACAACCGCCATTTGATAGAAGTATACTTCGTCTCAAGTTTCATAAATGGTTTAAGCGAAGAGCTGTGACCAACGGCGAAGGTGTTACAGCCTAAGACCCTCAAGCATGTGGCAGAAAGTGCAAGGCTGCATGAATTAACGGTGGAGACTTTGATGAAAAAGCAAAGGTCACTAGCCAAAGGGGGGAATCTTAATGTGCTGCCACAGGGGAGTAAGGGATATGTGAAGGAGATGAGTAGAGAGAATCTAAGGGTTGGGAATTTGACATTACTAGCCCATACTACTCAAGGAGGTAAGATGATAGAACAGAGAAGGCAGGCTGGACTCTGTTTTTAGTGTGGGGATAATTTCTACCTGGGTCATCAATGCAAGAAACAATTACTCTTATTAGAAGGGGAAGAAGGAGAAGAAATAAGGGAAGAGGAGATAGCTAATTCACATGAAGGAGGAGGGTAGACCCTTAGTGTTTATTAGCTAGGCATTAGCACCTAAGCATGCTTGAGCATCTATGAGAAGGAGCTATTGGTAGTGTTATTTTTGGTGGAGAAGTGGAGGCACTATCTAGAGGGGGACCAATTTGTAATCAAAACGGATCATGAGAGCTTGAAGTTCTTGTTACAACAGAAACGTCACACACATTTGCAGAAGTGAGGGATAACCAAGCTAATGGGGTTAGATTATGCCATACAGTACAAGAAGGAAAAGGAGAATCTTGCAGCTGATGCCTTGTCAAGGTGCTAGGAAGAAGGAATCTCAGCAGCCATCTCAATTATGGATCCAGATTGGTACTAGGAAGTCGCAACAAGTTACGGGATGGATGAACAGACTAAGACTTTGTTGGAGCAACTGGTTTTGGACCCCTCAAGCAAGAAACGGTATAAACTAACAAATGGCTTGATCAAGTATCATGAGAGGTTGGTAATTGGGGAGTGCGAGTCGCTTAAGGAGAAAATACTACATACTTCACATGAACCCCCTCCTCCCCCGGTCGGGGGGGGGGACACCTAGGGATACAAAACACTTATCATAAGGTCAAGCAACTCTTTTATTAGCCTAAGCTCAAGGATTTGGTAATCAAATTTGTTATGGCCTGTGACATTTGCAAGAGATGTAAGCATGAGACAGTTGCCTCACTGGGATTATTGCAACCTTGGCTATACTTGAGTAGGCTTGGGTGAGTATGTCAATGAACTTCATAGAGGGGCTACCAAAGTCAGAAGGAAGGGATTGCATATTGGTAGTGGTGGATAGGTTTATGAAGTTTGCACACTTCATAAGCCTTGCTCACTTGTACATAGCTTAGGAAGTGGCCAGAACCTTTCTTGATCAAGTAGTTAAACTGCATGGGACTCCCAAGACTATAGTGTCTGATCGGGACAAGGTGTTCACCAGCTTACTATGGCAAGCATTGTTAAAATCCCTAGGGGCTAAGCTGAACATGTCTTCAACCTACCATCCGCAAACCAACAGATAGACTGAGAGGGTCAATCAGTGCTTGGAGACCTACCTCTGATGCCTTTGTTTTCTATATGCAAAGGGTTGGCACAAGTGGCTATCACTTGCCCAATGGTGGTACAACTCTAGCCACCATAGCTCTATCAGAATGTCCCCCTTTGAAGCACTATATGGTTACACATCAACCCTCCTACCGGCCATCCAAGAAACCACTAACATGGCAGCTGTGGATGTATACCTACTACAAAGACAACAAGTCTTGCAACATCTCAAAAGGGAACTAGCCATTGCACATAACCGTATGAAGCAATCCACGAATAGAGGGAGAAGTGAAAGGGAATTCACAATGGGTGAGGAAGTTTACTTGAAGCTGAGGCACTCCTATATCAAGACATTGATGTCAGGTCTAGTTTCTAAATTGAGCCGAAGGTACTATGGCCCCTTTCCCATTATAGCAAAATTTGGAAATGTAGCCTATAAACTCCAATTACCAGTAGATTCTCAAATCCACCCAGTGTTCCACATGTCATTACTCAAGAAATTAGTGGGAGTACATCAAGTGAGCCTTACTCTACCACTAGGAGCCATTGACACCAACCCTACCATGAAACCAACTGCTATAATAGACATATGGGTCATCTACAAACAAGGCGCACCTATAACTCAAGTGTTGGTGAAGTGGTCTAACCTCCACTCAGACAATAATACGTAGGAATATTTTTCCAGATCTGCTCAAACAATTTTCGAGGGTCTCTAGTCTACTTAGCATTTCTTGAGGACAAGAAATTCCTTAAGGGGAGGGTAATTGTCATGTACCTGCACTTATAGCCGTAGTACACATGATTGAGGGTTGTTATAGGCTGTTTGCATTGTACTTGGAGAGATGCTGTATACAGTACTTGGGCGATCATTGTTTTGGGCGGAAAGTTGCACTATCCATGTGACTAAGGAAATCAATATAAAGAAATTGATTCAACGCTTTGGAGGCATCCAGATAATTCATTTCAATACAATTCTGAATCTCTCTCTTTCGTTCTCTCCCTCTTGATCAATCCTCCTCTTAGCCCTTGTTTCACTAATTCTCATCCGATTGGAGAGAATTCATTGCCAGATCCTTAAGATTTGACAGAGAGCTTTGGCAAAGAGGTCTTTGAGGTCATATCTTACAATTGTAGGAAATGGCAAAAGAAAAGGAATGTAAGAGAGAAGAGGAAAAGGCCAAGAAGGAGAAAGAAAGGAAAAAGAAAAGAGGAAGGAAAAAGAGATGGCAATGGAACAATCTTATAAGGATGAATTAGATAGTGAGAGCAAGAACTGGATGAAGAAATATTGGCACAGTTGTTGTAATTTCTTGGGGACAAGAAATCTCTTAAGGAGGGGACAATTGTCACGACCCCAGGGATATAGTAGTAATAGCATATTACATGTATTGTAAGCATAGGAAAACCAAGAATTAGGTTTTTGGTGCACTTGTGAAAACTAAAGTGTAATGGTTATTGTAATAAGCATGTGAAAACTCCATTGTTTTGGTGGAACTAAAAGTGTCCCTTTGAGAAGCAGATGTAGGTACCTGGAGGTGCATGACCACTATAATTCTTGTGCCATTATGTGGTGTGTACTTTTTAATTTTTATTGTGTTTGTTTTGCTTGGTACATGCCATCATCTTTGTACATAAAGCATCCACTATTGAGACCTTATTGTTTTATCTATTACACATGCATTAAAATTTGGGAAAAATTTTAGAAAACTCAATTCATTCCCCTCTTGAATCTTCACCGCAAATACAGATAGACCAACAGTCATGTGTCATGTTGTGAGTTGATAATGGAACTATCCATGGCTTGTTGATATATAGATGATGAGGCTTTGCAGTCTAGGTGGCGGGCTATCTACTGTATGTGTAGCTACAATTTCTTTACATGACCCGATAGGAAGGGAAAACGCGATATTGAGGCTATTGCAAATTTACAACCTTATCAAAATGATTTTGTTGAAGTAGAATAGTGACTCTCATCATCAACTACAATTTATCCTAACTAAGTTAGGGTTGGTGGCATGACATTCATAATGCCAGTTGACTTTTAAAAGTCACATTGAAAATACAAATCCATGCAAAAGAACAATGTAGCAAAATAAAGTTCCAACACCATCTTTATATGGAAATGTTTCATGAGATGACGGTGAATAAATATAATTGATTTGGTCATGTTCCATCACACAGTTGATATCGTGAAACCAACTTGTACAACATGGAAACTTTGAAGATAAGAAAACACTTAAAGTATATTGGTTATTAGGTCGTTCAACCCTCACACTTAATATGTAATATATAATTGAAATAACAAACCTCATGTTTTCTGTTGGAATTAACCTTGGTCTTAGTGCCCTACAATGCTCCTATTTTTCATTCCTGAACTTGTTGATTATTGAATATCTAAAAGCTCATTGGAAGATATTACTTCTAAGATCAGCTTAACACATTCTTATTCTAGTTGCTCAATATTTGTCCTGATCAACCATAGGCTCAACTAGTTCTATCATGATGGCTGATTCCTTAGGTTTGATTTTATATGCTTTTTCCAATTGGAAAGTGGTAGCCACTGGCTTCAACTATTTTTCTATTTATGTCATTTTTAGAGGTAGGATCCTTTTAAATCTGTGTTCTTTTGTTAAAATCTTATTTAACTGCTTCAAGCTTTCAATGGTCTGTACACAGTATCACAGAGTTGCTGTGAGAGAGAGAGAGAGAGAGAGTGCGTCGCAGTTAGCTTCTTTATGAACCTGTAGACTTAACATTCTTGATTGTGGATTGTGTCGGCCACCTTATAAGCATGCACAGACAACTGGCTTATCTGAAATTTTGTTATTGCAGATGTTTATTGGTGTTGCTGCATCTCGCGTGAAGGATCTCTTTGCTAGTGCCAGATCATTTGCACCCTCCATAATTTTTATTGATGAGATAGATGCTATTGGTAGCAAGCGTGGTGGGCCTGATATTGGTGGGGTATGATTATAAACTTCATCTTTCACTGTTTACATATTTACTATTACTTAACTAAGCTTTTCCTTATCTACTTGAGGCATTGGCAGATTGCACACATATCCATTCACACTTGTATAGATGTCGATATTCTTCGAATAAATATAGCATTTTGCAAACATGCTATGCAGTATCTCTTTTCATTTGTTATGATGTCTACTTTTCTTGCATTTTGCAAGTTCGGAGTTTATTCTGCTTCCTAACATTCAAGAATCTTTTAAGTGGGCTTCTGAGGACATGTCTCCATATTTGTTCTCCTTTGGTAACTATTAAACACACATTCACCTGATGGGAACACATAAACCAATATCAGAAAAAAGTAGTTGCATGACATGATTAGTTCACCAGATTTATTCATTTAGGTATTCACCAAATTAATTGAGGAAGATTATGAGATAGATTAAAGTATGGGAAATGTTCATATCTAAGAGAAAAGATTGTGGACCTTGTGATGAACTGTTCTTTTCTAAGACTAAAATGATTAATAAAGATGATGTACCTTAAATCAATATATGAATAAGATGTGGTTGTATTGTATGGTTGTTTTATGTCGGTAGCTATGGAATGACTATTGAATTTAAACAGAATGAGTTATCATCTAAAGAATCTTCACTGAAGGACGTTGACCATGTAGAACAAAGAGCTTGAGCTTGCAATGAAGAATAACATACATGTAGTATTGTCTGAAGCTCTGAAAGATAAAATGAGCTTAAAAGGTAAAGCTAAGTATTATTGTTAAACACTCCTTAGGAATATGATTTGTAGCATAAACTATGGGCATCAGAAGAAAATTATAATGAAAGAGGCAAAAGCTTAGGAAAGAGATTGAAAGAAGTCATTTTGATCTTAATGATGATAGTTGATAGTTCTGGGAACTAATGATAAAGCTGCCTATTTGGTATTCTGGTGGGTTTATGTTAGGAATAAATGATAGATTTTGAAATGTAGAAGACAAGTTTCAGAGTTTTCAGGACTGAGATTTTAATTTGGTTTCATAAGACCTAGCTTACTGGGCTTTAGAATTAAAGTTGGGTTAAGGAGCATGTAATAAGGGCTTAATAGTAGAATGAAAGCTGTTGAGAGTAAAAATAATATAGAAGAAAAAATTAACTCTTATCTAACTTTTAGATGAGATAGTGGGTTAAGAATTCAACATGGTATTAGAACAAACTAAGGTCTTGAGTTCAAACTTCATTGCTAACCCAATATTTAAATAGTTGTGCATGTTTGTACTAGTTCCATAGTGAAACCTAGCCTCGCATGAGGGTGCAAGTTAAGAGTAAAAGTAATAATATAAAGGCCTTTTAACTTGAAAAAACCAAATATTTTCCCATTTTTTTGCGATTTTATCCAAAACTTTCAATTTTGGCAATAAGAACCCAAGTTGAGAAATTGGGTGCAATTTTATCTCGCAGTTAAAATTGATTGGAGAGGTGTGTGGCTTTGCCCAGGTGGCACGCCACCTGGCAATTTGAGTGGGCCCCACATTGACTGTTGTTGAAAAAAAAAATAAAAAAAATCAAATCAAAATAACGGGGCTGACCAATTGAGAAGACAAAGGGCCGCGGATCTGGGAGAAGATCAGAAGCCATGGCGACGATGAACACCATCGGCAACAACGGCAAGCCAGCGCCCAAGGCGAGATGTGGATCGTCGGCCATGTCAGACATCGACTCTGGCCGATGTGAATGCGGTCACGATAACCCATCGCCATGGTCACAGCCATGACGCACTCACGACGGTGATCCACGACCCACGAGGAGTTGGCCATCGTCGTTGATGGTCACTGTGCGCTTGGATCGATTGACCGTCGGCCATGGGGAAGAAAATTGATGTGAAGTCGGCCATAGGGAAGACGCAAGGTCGCGACCATGACGATGAAGGATGTAGGAGAAGGGGGCAGCCGATGGTGGAGGAAGAAGGCGACGGCTGTGTAGAGGCGAGGCAAACCGATGGAGGGGGAGAAGATCGGTCTTGACCCAATTAATTTGATTTTTATTTCTTATTTTTTTTCAACAACAATGAACATGAGGCCCACTCAAATTGCCAGGTGGCACGCCACCTAGGCAAAGCCACACGCCTCTCTAATCAACAGTGTTTTAAAACGCGCTAGGAGCTTGTCGAGCACTAACCTGGAGCCTAGCGCCTAGGTTGCCTAGGCGGGCCTAGGAAATATGCCTGGGTAACTATAGAAAGTTGTTTAGAATACATAAGAATACGCTACTTGTAGAGAATAACTTAGAGAAGGATAGGGTTTATAGAAAATTTTATTTTATTTTTATTTTTTTTCATTCTTTTTCAGAATACTATTTTAGTATTTTCTCTCTCTCTCTCTCTCTCTCCCCTCGTACTTGAACACCCCCATTTTTCCCTTGGCCCCAATTTTATTCTTTTCTAAAACCTTCTCATTCTCATTCTCTCTCTCTCAAACCCGCATCGCTGATCGCATCGTCGCCCCCTGCCAATGCCACTTGAACCGCCGTTGCCCCCACCCGGTCAGCTATAGAAACCTTTCGTTGCGAGAGAGAAATCGAAGAGATGATTGGCGGCGACAGTGACGAGTGACAGAAATTGGGGCCAAGGGAAAATACCGAACACAAATCCAAACACACAAATCGGGGCCAAGAGAGAAATTGAGGCCAAGGTAAGTCTGTAAGTCTTCAAAAGTTAGGCACCGCCTAGGCGTCGATTGGGTCCGGCGCCTAGGGTGCTAATTTGCCTGTATTCGTGGCGACCAGGGGTTGCCTAACACCTTGGCGGTGCCTTTTAGAACATTGCTAATCAATTTTGACCGCGGGATAAAATTGTTCCCAATTTCTCAAATCAGGTCGTTATTGCCAAAATCGAAAGTTTTGGATAAAATCGTAAAAACACAAAATATTTGGCTTTTTCGTGCTAAAAGGCCTAATATAAAAGGTAAAGTTAACCTTCTATCTAACAACTCAAGATTTTAGATGAAAAGGTTGTTAATAATTCAACAGGACTAATAGGTAGGTGAAAGTTTATGGTTAAAGAGCAAGAATCCTCACATATTGCACTTGTAACCTAAGCTAAAACTGATCTGTCAGACAACTATTTTCTAAGAATGGATGGATGCTTCAATGAATGTGCCATATTATGTTAGTCACTTGTGTTGAACACAAAATCTCATGTGCTGGACAACACCACTTGTCTAACACTTTCCAAATGTGAGTTTAATTCTCATCCAAATGTGTTATATTATCATTATCATTATTATTACTATTATTAGTGAAGAATTTCGGTAGAAACTTGAATGAAAACTACCGTACTTCCATTCATTCAATGGTAATCGAACTTTATACACAAGGAGTCCTAAAAATAGATAACTTTATCTCCTAGATACCAGCCCATCTATCTCCTAAATATTAGCTAACTTATCTCCTAGATATTCTCCTATAAAATAGGGAAAGATTACAACTCAATTTACAGCTAACATGATAATCTACAACCTTTAAATTCTGGAAACCTTCTTCTTCCGTGAGATTATCTTCCAAGACTCCTAATGAATTACAACTTCTTCCAACAATTAGTCTTGAGGGTGAGCCTTGTAGCAATGTTAGGGTTGCTCCTCTAGAGGTTAACTGTTTGAGTTGTGGAAACAACTTCTTTGCAAAATAAAGGTAAGGTTACATATAAAAACGATCCTCCCCCGACCCTTACAAAGATGGAAATCCTATGTGTTGGAGGTTCCCCACCCCTTTTATTATTATTATTATTAACGACACTTTGTAGAGACTTTGTGCCATCTTGGAATCTTGGTTATTCACTTAAACAAATTAGAACCACATTATTAGCTTAAAGAACAAATTGAAAATCAATTAAAATTTTGAAATCTATAAGTTTTTATTAATAAAGTTTTCTTTAATATACATATTGAAACGTTTTTAATCACGCTTGTTTCTTACAATTTAGAATTTGAGTTATTTTTATGTATACATACAAGATATATAATAATTATTGAATATTTTTATGTTTTGTCTTATTTTATTTGAAAACCACCTTCTTGGTGTGTTTTTGCTATGCATAATGTTGGTGTCCCATGTTTATATGAGTGCTTCTTAACCTATTATTTTCTTTGCAAGGGTTTTTAGAGTTATAATTGCTTTTAACATGGATGAATTTTCGTTGTGGAGGCAGTAAGAAGAAAGTCAATTGACTAGTTATTTGTCACAACCCGTTAGGACCCATGATCAGTGCTTAACCCTCAACGAACCAAAGGCCCATTAGGATTAAGCAAGCCTCTAGACATATCATATTATGACAGTAATAGCAATAGCTAATAATTGAACCATAGAATATCCATTCCAAAAATAAATTGAATAATTGTTTGAACAATCCTTCCTGCTTGTAACAATATCATTGCAAACTACTAAGAACATCATACTAACCCCTACAAGAACAGCATGGGATGTACCAGACAGAATGACTAAGCTAATCTAAATTGAATTGGATTTGACTTTCTCAAACCGCTTGTAGCCTAGGGGTTCCACAACCAAACCGTGACCTAAAAATTTAAAAGAATCTGTAATGAGTTGAAACCCAGTGAATAGAACAATATATATTGTGGGGAATGGGACAAGTATACGCACAAGCTTTTATACTTAATGAAATAAATGCAAGAAAAATTATTTTTCGTAATAAAGCCAAAAAAAAAAAAATTTCTTTTTCAAGAATGTTCTTCTTTTCCAAATAAACTATTTCTTTTTGAAATTGATCGAGAAAACAATACTTTCAATTTCGTGGGACTATACTAAGCAGAATGAATGGATATAACAAGTATTAAGGCTTGTGATCTGGAATCTCATTCCCACCGGTACTTCATGAAAACTCAGTCTGTAGGCCTTTTTGGTGATCATCAAAAGATATAGGTTTAATGGATTGAATTGCTTGTTCTGCCATGTTTCTTGTAGTGTTATTGAGTAATATGATGTGGTTGTTTTATATCCTACATGTAACTTTTGTTGATTTGACAAACAAGTCCTTGGGTGATATTAGCAACAAATAACAACTAATTCATCTCCAGCCTGGAAACATCATTCTGTTCTGTCTTTGGAAGTATACTGTATGCATATGTATGTATTTATGTATACCATTCAGAAAGCAATTGATAGATTGGGTGGAACTTCTTGCATTGGCTGTAGACAGAAACTATATAATCCATAAAGCTAAAATCTGTTATAAGTTCAATTCAGAATCCCTCTTGGAACTTATATTCCCATTTAAATTTGGGCCAACCAAAGTGCACATGATCCTTCCAACCGACTTCCTAACATCCTTTGAATGTATCTGCTTCTCATAGGGTGGTGCAGAAAGGGAACAAGGCCTCCTTCAGATATTAACTGAGATGGATGGATTTAAAGTGTCAACCTCACAGGTGTGCATGTGCATTTAGAGAAGCAATCAATCTCATACAGTAATAATTAATTGGAAAAAAGAAAAACTCAGGTTAATTGCTTCTTGGCTTCCTCAGGTACTAGTTATTGGTGCAACAAATAGATTGGATATTCTTGATCCTGCATTGTTGAGAAAAGGTCGTTTTGACAAGATTATACGAGTTGGTTTGCCATCTAAAGATGGTAGATTGGCCATATTAAAGGTATATTGCATTCCTCTGCTTGATCTACAATCTTCTATTTCATTAAATTTGGGTAAATTTCATCATAATTCCCATGGTTTTCATTATAGGTTCATGCTAGAAATAAATTCTTTCATTCAGAGGAAGAGAAAGAGATTTTACTCCAGGAAATTGCAGAGCTTACAGAAGATTTTACAGGGGCAGAGTTGCAGAATATATTGTATATACTGCCCAAATCATGAATGAATCATGAATGTCTTCAACTCTGCACTTGGATAGAACTAATATTTGCTCATCTGAATTACAGGAATGAAGCTGGAATTTTGACTGCCAGGAAGGATTTGGATTACATAGGACGAGATGAGCTTCTCGAAGCCCTGAAAAGGGTAGGCTAGAAGCCTGAGTTTAGACTGAAACCTTTTTACATAAACAAGCATGATACAGCCTTGAACCATTCTCATATTGCTTAAATTGTATTGCAGCAAAAGGGTACCTTTGAAACAGGCCAAGAAGATAGTAAGGAAATCCCAGAGGAGTTAAAGCTTCGGTTGGCATATAGAGAAGCAGCTGTTGCTGTTCTTGCATGCTACTTCCCATCCCCCCACCACCATTTCACTGAGGTGCATTGATTAATTTCCTATTTGTTACTCTTCCCTTGTATATTAGGACCTTGCTCTAATTTTCTTCTTCTTTTTACCTTCTTCAGACACACATTAATTCTATTCAAAGCCAACCAAATATGCGCTTTACAGAAACATCAGGAAGGGTATATAAAAGGAAAGCAGATTATGTGAATTCCATCGTTTGTGCATGTGCTCGTAAGTAGATGCAAAATTTATGCTTACTCAATGATATTGTCTTAAATTTTCTTATATAATGAATTCTCTGAACTCTCGCTCTTCACTTAGGGTCAATTGGCACTAGTTCTTCACATTTTGCTAAAGAAAAGTTGAAGGTGTTTGGTTGCAAATTTTTTTTTCTTTTTTTGAAAAGGAAACTTTCTGGACCCCAAAATACACACACCGCACATGAAAAAAAAAGCTGGAAGACCGAAAGTACAAAAGAATTTTAGCTTTTATTCACTATAATGAAAAACATATGATATATTCTTTTGCATTTTTATATCTCTTTTCATAATATATATTATTCACCTTATTCTAGGAATATTATTAGTGTTTTCTAAATTATTTTATTGCAATAAATTCCTAACAAAAACTAGCTTTTCAGCTAGTGAACAATCTTATCATAGTGTTTCTTTTTTTCACTGCATTTTTAAGCTAGCTTTTCCGCGCTGGGGGGGGGGGGGGGGGGGGTCAAACGGATAATTAATGTTAGGTTTTACTAAGTAGTACATTGGTAGTTTTATCCTAGTCATTGGTATGACAAAAACCATGGGGTTGCTGCCAGTTTAGTTTGCATGGAATAGTGTTATCCCTCCCTGTAATATGTATCACTAGAAACCATCGTTGTGAGAGGAAAGTGTCGGGGGGGGGGGGGGGGGGGGGGGAGTTAGTGTATCTAGATTGTATGTGCATTTGTATTTAATATGCCTATCAAACTGGAGAGACTCCTTTATGATGGCCTTGGGAGTAAAGGATTAGTTTTAATGTGTTCTAAATGAAAATTTCGAAATCATTGTTGTCAAGACCCAAGTCTTGAACATAGGATTTTTTGAGGTAGAAATGAGAAGGAAGAATGGAAGAAAGAAACAGAGAGAGAATATAGAGAAATTAGGGAGAAAAGAGAGAAGAGAATTGAGAGAGAAATGAGAAACTATATTGAATTCTTAGTTGATTCTGGATACAAGTTGGTTAGCTTTATATATAGCTAACCAATCAATAGTTACAGATAAGTTACAGGTTGTAACTGATCCTTTGCAGAAAAATAATCTGCTTCAGCTGGTATACAAGATAAGCCCTACAGCCTGCAGCCTACAAGCTTGACATTTTCCCCTCCCTGGAAAATTTTCTTGTCCTCTGAGCAGCATGGGGAAATTGATTGAGTAGACCAGGAAAATATTCCCAGGTATTATTGTTCGGGTGCGGATGGGACCATTGAACCAATACTTATGTAAGAGGAAGGAAGATTGTTCTTGTAAATCACTCTCTTATCCAAAACTACAGAAGGTTCCACCTTGAAATCCCCATCTGTAGTTAAGAGGAGGTAAAGTAGGACTGGAAGAAGCAGTAGATCCAATGGTTTTCTTCAATAAGGACACATGAAAAACTGGGTGCATATGAGAATCAGGTGGAAGCTGCAAGTGATAAGCAATAGGTCCAACCTTAGCAATGATAGGTAAGAGTCCAAAATACTTGGGACTCAACTTAGAATGAGAAAAAAATTTATGATGAGAGTGTTTGACCCTGAGATACACCAAATCACCACAGCAAACTCCCTTTCACTTCTTTTTCTGTCTGCATACTGCTTCATTTGATTTTGGGCAGTGGCTAGCTCTCATTTAATAAGTTGCAGTAATTCTTGGCGATTTTGTAAATAGTCATCCACTGCTGCTACTGAAGAAGAAGTATCCACAGTGGCAGGTAAGAGAGGAGGGTTAAAAGCAAACAAGGCCTCAAAAGGGGACATTTTCAGTGAGCTGTGGTAACTAGAATTGTACTAAGGCCAACCATTGAGCTAAGACCAACCATCTATGCCAACTCTTTGGTTTCAGGAAGCAAAAACACCTCAGTAAGCCTCCACACATTGATTTTCCCTCTTTGTTTGCCCATCCATTTCAGGATGATAGGCTTAGACATATGTGGCCCAGTCCCCATACTCTTAAACAAATCTTGCCGCAATATACTAGTAAAATTTTTATCTCTGTTAAATAAGATAAGTAAGGGGGTATTAGTGTTTTTATCTTTAAGTAAATGTATGTATTTATATGCTTATGTTGTACACTTGAGAAGTATACAAACAGTTCATTTGTATACATCTAACATGGTATCAGAGCCCAAACCCTAACCTAACCCTAGCCACCGCCGCCGTCAGCCGACGCCATCACTGTCAGTCGCTTCGCCCGCTATCGTCATCATCGCGGGTATCTTCCTCAGCAGCTGGTCATTCAGCTATCGCGACTCTTCTTCTCCAGATCCGGTCATCTTCTTCCGGCCAAGCCCAGATCTCGCCTTCTCCGTCGCCATGCCTGCGCCCTCACTGTCGCTGCACCTGCGTCCTCGCCGTCGCCACGCTCGCGCCCGAGCTCGCCCTCACTGTCGCCGCCTCTGTCCCAGTCATCTCTTCGTTGCCTTCGCCGCGCCTATCCAGATTCGGCCATCCTCAGGCGAACTCCGGTGACCACTTCAGTTTTTGTGCTCCAAATCTGCCCAGATCTGGTATTACTCTAGATTTGTTCTTTCTTCTCCTTGGTCATGTAAGCCAATCTATTCTAGATCTGTCTTCCCTCTCTTTGGTTGTGTAATCAAATCTGCTCCAGATCTGTTGTTCTTTCTACATCATGGATTCATCTCCAGCTCAATCTTCATTCACAAGCCGCTCCACCATGTCCACACCCGTGACTATTCCCCATTTTTCAGGCACACCAGTTATTACAACGGAGAAATTGAACAAACAGAATTATCCTGCTTGGTCATGTGCAGTTGAAATTTGGTTTCTTGGTCATGGCCTTGAGGATTATTTATCGAAGACTATTTCAACTGTTTCTGAGGGGGATCAACCTCTTTGGTGGAAAGTGGATGCCCAGTTATTGAGTTTATTGTGGCAGACCATTGAGCCGACCTTAATTATGATATTTCAACTTCTTCGGGAGTGTAATGCTCTATGGACTCGGGCTCGTGAGTTGTATACTAGTGACATTACTCGTATTTATGATGTGATTGGTGCTTTGTTCAATTTACGACAGACTGATTTGGATATGACCACATATTTGGGTAAGCTTCAAGCTTCTATTACCGACTTTAATGAGTTGATGCCCTTTGATACTGATATCAAGAAACAACAGCAACAACGCGATCAAATGTTTACTATCTTCTGTCTTCATGGAATTCGACCAGAGCTTGACTCAGTTAAGACATAGATCCTCGGCAGTGCCTCTCTTCCCCCTCGTATCTTTGGGAGCACGTGCTTTGTTCACCATCTTGCCCTAGGTCGTGATAAGTTATCTGCTCGTTCCGTCAAATGTGTTTTTCTGGGTTATTCTCGCATTCAAAAGGGGTATCGTTGCTACTCTCCTCAATTAACTCGATATTTTGTTTCAGCGGATGTTACCTTCTTTGAGTCATCTCCTTATTTCCCTTCTTCATCTGCGATCTCCGATTCTGTGTCTGTTGGGTTACCTTTGCCCGTTCCTTCTCTTGACCTCACATCATCTCCATCTCCAACGTCTTCACCATCTCCACCATCCTTTGCCTCTCGTCTTGATCGCTCTAATCTTTAGGTCTATCAACGGCGTCCACATCTCGTGGCCCAACTAGCACCGACTGTTGTCGCTAGTCTGCAGGAGCCGTCTCCTGACTCATCCCCGGTGCCAATTCGTTCTTCCTCCTCTAGTCCGTCGCCTTTGACTTTTGATCTTGACTTGCCTATTGCTCTTCATAAAGGTACTCGCCATCCTATCTCCCATTTTGTTAGCTATGATTATTTATCCCCTGGATATTCTACTTTTGTTTCTTCTTTATCTTCTGTTTCACCTCCTAAATCTGTTCCCGAAGCTCTTTCCCATCCAGGGTGGCGTGCTGCTATGGTCGAAGAAATGTCTGCTTTACATTCCACTGGGACTTGGGACTTAGTACCTCTTCCCAAGGGTAAGTCTACTGTTGGTTTTCGTTGGGTTTACACTGTTAAAGTTGGCCCTGATGGCCGGATTGATCGTCTTAAGGCTCGCCTTGTTGCTAGAGGATACACTCATATTTTTTTGTCTTGATTATGGCGATACATTTTCTCCTGTTGCTAAGATCTCCTCTGTTCGCCTTTTCTTATCCCTTGCTGCTATGTTTCACTGGCCTCTTCATCAATTGGACATCAAAAATTCCTTTCTCCATGGCGATTTACAGGAGGAGGTGTATATGGAGCAACCTCCTGGCTTTGTTGCTCAGGGGGAGTCTGGACTAGTGTGTTGCCTTCGAAAATCTTTATACGGTTTAAAACAATCTCGTCGAGCTTGGTTTGGTTGATTTAGTTCAGTTGTTCTTGAGTTTGGGTTAACTCAGAGTGAAGCTGATCATTCTGTTTTTCATCGTTCTCAGTCTAGCCGTCACATTCTTCTAGTGGTGTATGTTGATGATATAGTACTTACAGGGGATGATGATGTTGGTATCACTGAATTGAAGGCACATCTTCACCAACAGTTTCAGACGAAGGATCTGGGTCCTTTGAGATATTTTTTGGGTATTGAGGTAGCTCGGTCAAAGCAAGGCATCTATATTTCTCAAATGAAGTATGCCTTGGATATGCTAGAAGAGACAGGATTGCTTGGATGTAAACCTACAGATACCCCTATGGATCCAAATATCAAGCTGTTACCTAGACAGGGGGAGCCTCTTTCTGATCATAGGCGCTACCGTCGATTAGTTGGGAAACTTAATTACCTCACAGTCACTCGTCCTGATATTTCATTTGCTGTGAGTATGGTAAGTCAATTCTTGGATTCTCCTTGTGACAGTCACTGGGATGCAATGATCTGCATTCTTCGATATATTAAGGCTACCCCTGGTCGGGGTATATTGTATCAAAATCATGGGCACAGTCAGATTGTGGGATATACGGATGCTGATTGGGCAGGATCACCTAATGACAGGAGATCCACATCTGGATACTGTGTTTTTGTGGGTGGAAACCTAGTCTCTTGGAAAAGTAAGAAGCAAACTGTTGTTACCAGATATAGTGCAGAGGCTGAATACAGGGCAATGGCCGTAACAACATGTGAGTTAGTGTGGTTGAAACAATTAATTGAGGAGTTAGAAGTTACGCAGGTTAAGCCTATGCAATTGGTTTGTGAGAACTAGGCTGCAACATATTGCTTCTAACCCTGTGTTTCATGAGAGAACCAAACATATTGAAATTGATTGCCATTTTGTTAGAGAAAATGTGCTCTTTGGGGATGTAGTTACAACATATGTGGGTTCCAATGATCAACTGCCTGATTTATTCACCAAGTCGCTTAGAGGGTTATATTTGTACCAAGCTGTGCATGCTCAATATGTATGCTTCAGCTTGAAAGGGAGTGTTAAATAAGATAAATAAGGGGGTATTAGTGTATTTATCTTTAAGTAATTGTATGTATTTATATGCTTATGTTGTACACTTGAGAAGTATACAAACAGTTCATTTGTATACATCTAACAATCTCAATCAGACACAATAGAGTGTAGGATTCCATGCAATTTCGCCAATGAATCCATAAAAAGGTCTAGCTACTTCTTGGACAGTAAAAGGATGAGAAAGACTCAAGAAGTAAGCAAATTTTGTGAGTCTATCCACCACCACTAGAATTACATCCTTCCCTTCTGATTTTGGCAGTCCTATGAAGTCCATAGAAAGACATGTCCAAGCCTGCTCAGGAATTCTCAACAGTTGTAACAAACCGGGTGCAGCCACTTCCTCATATTTGCAGTGTTGACAAATGTCACAGGCTAACACATAATCAATCACAATCTGTTTAAGTTTGGGCCAATGAAATAATTGTTTGACCTTATGGTATGTGGATCTTATGCCTGAATGATCCCCTAGGGGTGAACCATGGAGAGATTGTAGTATTTTAGTCCTGAGCTGATCATTATCTCCTATCACACTTCTTTCCCGAAACTGAAGTAATCCATTACTCAGAATATAGCCTGGCTTGCTATTTGGACTGATGGAAAGCTGGGTTAAGAGATCTTGTGCCCAAGCAGTAGACTCATAACTAGCAGTTACTTCTTGCAGCCAGTCTGGAACTACTGAAGTAATGACTGCACTAGAACCATCCTCAAATTTTCTGGACAGTGCATCAGCAGGTAAATTTTCTTTTCCTTGGAGATATTGTATAATATAGTCTAGGCCCAACAACTTCGACGTCCCTTTCTGCTGTAACTGTGTCTGAAGTCGTTGAAAGAGAAATTTAAGGCTCTCATTTCTCCACAGCTACCAAAACTACTATTAATTCCTTATCATAGACACAGAGTCCCAAGTGATTTGGTGCTAAGGCGTGACTTGAGGAAAGATAATGGTTTCCCTTCTTGCATCAAAACCACCCCTGCTCCTTTATCACTTGCATCAGTTTCAAGAATAAAAGGCTCTGTGAAATCTGGCAAAGCCAAAACTGGAATTCCAGTGAAATAACCATTTTTAATTCACGAAAGGCTGCCTCTGCTTGAGAATTCCAGTGAAATCTATCTTTCTTAAGCAGCTCAGTTAAGGGTTTACTTTTAACCCCATAATGCTGAATAAATCGCCTATAGTAACTAGTCAGTCCCAAAAACCCATGTAAAGAGACTTGACTGAAGTTGGTCTAGGCTATTCCACCATAGCTGCCATCTTCTTCTGGTGTGTACTCACACCTTCACCCAAGATAATATGTCACTAATACTCTACATGATTCTTAACAAAAGTGCATTTAGACTTGTTAACATACAGTTGATTGAATCAAAGGACATCAAATGTGTCCTAAGGTGGTCAAGGTGCTGGACAAAAGATTTACTACACACTAGGATATCATCAAAGAACACAAGTATGAAAATTTTCAAATATGGACTGAAGACATGGTTCACAAGGGCTTGGAAAGTGGTGGGAGCATTGGTTAAATCAAAGGGCGTGACTTTAAACTCATAGAGACCTTGGTGGGTCCGAAATGTAATTTTAGGAATGTCTTCAAGTTTCATTCTGATTTGATGATATCCTGCCCTTGATCAAGCTTGGTAAAAATGGCTACTCCCTTTAATTCATCAAGGTCTTCCATAATTTGGTATTGGGAATTTGCCTTCAATGGTAATAGCATTTAATTGACGGTAGTCAATACAAAACCGCCAAGTACCATCTTTCTTTTTGACAATAAGGACCTAGGATACAAATGGGCTACGACTAGGCTGAATGATAGAATTGGTAAGCATTTCTTTGACCAATTTTCAATTTCACTTTTCTGAATTGGAGGGTATCTGTAGGAACGAATATTAATAGGTTCAACATTTGGTTTAAGGGTTATGGCATGGTCAAATGGTTGTGTGGTGGTAAGGTTTTAGGCTCTAAAAATAAGTCTTCAAATTGAATCAAAAGTAAATGTAAAGAGTGAATTTTGTACCTCTGGTGAAGTTTGGATCATATTGCTTTATGCTGCCTCTGGTGTCCATTGCTCCAGATAGTCAGCCTCATTTAACTCTTCTGTCTCCACAGCATATATGGGAAACATTTGAGCCAATGGAGTCATTTTAGTCTTGAAAAATTTCTGTAATTTTTTTCCAGAAATCAGTTTGCAGGCCTCCCATATCCAGGCTGCCTATTAGAGTCAATCTCTTCCCGTCCTTCTCAAAAGTAACCTCCAGCTTGTTAAAGTCAAATATTATTGGGCTGACTGTTCTCATCTAGTCCACTCCCAAAACTATATCACAACCACCCAACTTCAATAATTGCATATCAGTAATAAATTCTTGTCCTAGCATCTCCCAACAAAAATCAACACATTTAGATTTGCTATGTGTCTTACTTCCATTTGCCACAGTAACTGATCAGAGAAATGTGCTCTTCAATTTGCAATGTAAATCCTTAGCAGTATTTTCATCAAGAAAGCTATGAGTACTGCCACCATCAATCAACACCATTAATTTTCTACTTCTTGCTTTCCTTTCAACCTTTATGATCTTATTAGTAGAACATCATTTTAAGGCATGTAATGAAATTTCTCCATCCTCATCTTCAAGTAAATTTTTATCAGCCACTTCAATTTCTTCAGTAATTTCCTTCTCTTCATTTCTGCCCTCTAGTTGCAGCACTTGTCTCTTACACTGATGCCCCAGAATATATTTTTCTCCTCATTTATAACACAGTCCAGATTGTCTCCTCTGTTCTAAACTGGAAGCTTTTGCTGCCTTAGGTTGATAAGGATTTGAGGAAGTTTGACCTTGAGAAATCTTCTGAAAAGATTTTGTCTTATTCATTTCAGAATTAACATTTCTGGTAAAGGTTGAAGTTTGGTTACTGCTAGGCCCAATTCCCTTAAACAGAACTCTCTGTTTCTTGAATAGAGCTTCCATGGACAATTCCTATAATTTTGGCTTTTCTGCCCTCTGCTTAACTGTTACAGGTTGCAGCATCTTAACTGTCGGCCTCAATTCATCATTTAGGCCACTAATAAAGCTAGATACGAAATAAGCTTCAGATAAGGTAGGGTTGGTAATGACCATTAAAGACTTTAACTCCTCAAATTTTGTCTAATATTCAAGCACCGATCCAACCTGCTTCAATTTATTAAATTCCTCTATTACATCAGTCATATTCTTATCCCCAAACTTTCACAGAATTCCTCAAAATCTTTCCGTATGCATTCAACCCTAAGTCTTTTCCAGCCTTGATACCAGGCATCAGAAGTATCATTTAGATAAGCTGAAGCCAAATTGACTCTCTGAAATTCTGGTATGTTATAAAATTGAAAGAACTTTTGGCATCTCCTTATCCACCACCTAGTGTTTTTGCCATCAAACGGGAATTTCTAATTTTGGCATAGGGACATTGTTACGTGAACTATGGTTTTATTGAATGAATACCTTCCTTAATTTTATTCAAACCATCGGAATATACAATATATAGAGAAGGATCGTTAAGATCCCATTATTCTAGGATATACAAGAAGAGGAAATGATATACAAGAATAGGAAACTACAGAAAAAAGGAACAGAAAATTGACCTAAATCAATCCCTCTAAATCTGGATTTATTCTAGGATTCTAACATTATGAACATATGGATTATTAGTGAAATTATTCTCTAACCTCCTATCAACCATCCAATTTGTTGAATTCTCTCTCTCATAGATGTTTTCAATCTCTGACATATGCAATTTAGATGGTCTAGGATTACCATTACCTTCCAGAATCGGGTCAGCATTCTCCTTTGGTGGAAAGTCCACTGGCAAGCTGATTTGCAGAACTTTTGAGAACATCTGTAGGAAGCCATTGAGTCTTTTAGCCGGTCCGTCCATCGAAGCATCCAACTTGTTCTCCAATGATTGGATGCCTTCTTGATGCTTATTTGTTCCAACTCCCAAGGCTTCCATTCGAGTCTGCAGATTATTCACCAAGGAATTAACTTGGTTAACCTGCGCCTCCAATTGCTTCATGCAAGTTCCATTTCCCATGGTTTCCTATCCAATCAATCCAAGCTATTTAGCTAGCAGTCCAAGAATTGACTGCTCTGATACTAGAATTGTCAAGACCTAGGTCTTGAACCTAGGGTTTTTTGAGGTAGAAACAAGAAGGAAGAATGGAAGAAAAAAAGGGAGAGAGAATAGAGAGAAATTAGGGAGAAAACAGAGAAGAGAATTGAGAGAAAAATGAGAAACTGTATTGAATTCTTAGTTGATTCTCAATACAAGTTGGTTAGCTTTACATATTGCTAACCAATCAACAGTTACAAATCAGTTACAGGTTGTAACCGATCCTTTGCAGGATAATAATCTGCTACACAAGATAAGCCCTACAGCCTACAGCCTACGAGCTTGACAATTGTGAGTGACAAAATAGAACTAAGTATGTTAAATTATTGGGATGGTAGAGGTTTTTTCAACATGGGAGAAGATATTGGCTGGAATAGTGCCTTGAACTAGTGACATATTATACATTAACTTATGCCTGGCTTACTTGAACAGGAAATTATATGTTAGATTGACTTTTCAAATCAAAATTACCCTGGGTCTTGTCATAGAATTTTTTTAACAGTGAAAAAGAAATGATATTTGGTTACTGGTTTTGACGAGGGCAATAATGTTTATTTACTGGTTTAGTGAAGGGAATATTTTCATTTCCTTAAATGATTATCAAGAAAAAAATTTATTCTGCATGAAGTAAGGAAACTTTAAAAAGGAAACATCATTTCTTTTAATGCCTAAATTGTTTTAAGCATGGTCGGGGGAGAATTTGATCATTTTATTGTTCCAAAGCTTTTTGTTTTATGGAACTTCATCATTATTGGATTGTTTCATCTTGATTTTCTCAATAATTGTATATTAAAATATTTTTGGAAGGTAATCACTATTAGATTCTAGTGCTAACATGGTTAAGATCAGGCCGTGGGGTTAAAAGAACAGATTCATATATTTGAAGTCTCATGCATTTGGGAGTGAGGAAGAGTGAGGTGTGACCTCATGGGCAGTTTGCATCTTTGAGGTGCTTTCTTAGTTGAGATTTGACCCATTCACTTCAAAGTCAGTTGATGGTTAGGATATTCTTTTAGTTGGACCCTTTTAATACATCATATATAAACTTATTCCTTTTCTTTCTCTTTTATTTGTTTGCTGGAAAATTCTATTCCTTTTCTACTTTGTTAATTTTTTCAAGTCATTCATTGTTTCACTTTACAGCTAGGGTAATTGAGGAAGACATGTTTGGCGTTGACAATTTGTGTTGGATCTCCGCAAAGGCTACATTAGAAGCTTCAAGACTTGCAGAAAGTTTAATTTTACAGACAGGGATGACAGCATTTGGGAAGGCTTATTATAGGCATCGTGGAGATCTTGTGCCAAACGTGAGTCTAGGGGATGGGATTGAAGCACCTTAATTGTAATTTTTGAGGTCCTGTTACCTGTGTCAGTCAGTTTTCAACAATGATTGCATGAATAGTGATAAGCATTTTGTTGCAGCTTGCCAGGAAGCTTGAAGCACTCAGAGATGAGTACATGCGCTTTGCAGTGGACAAGTGTTCAGCTGTACTGAGGGAATATCATTCTGCTGTAGAGACTATTACAGGTTGGTGCTGTTAATTTTCCTTACCTCATCTAGGCATCACTTAATAGAGAGTATCTAGTTATATCATTGAGGTCTACTAGTTGTCTTGACTTGGGGAAAAGAGTTGAAGCTTTTGCATAGCTAAGTATGTTGTAGGACTTGTTATGTGCGTGCACTTTTTCATTTGTTATATTTTCCTTTGTTAATTTCTTAAAAATTTACGTAAATCTTTTTGTTGTCCAGACATTTTACTTGAGAAAGGGGAGATCAAAGCTGAAGAAATATGGGACATATACAAAAGGTCTCCTCTAATACCTCAGGTAGTCATTTAATTGGTTAGCATTTTCTTTTCAACTTATGGTTCATTATCTTGGCACATCACACATGGAGAAGTAATAAACAAAGTGTCGTAGCCCAGTCAAGTGTTGAAGTAGAGTTTAGGTCTACGGCCTTGGAAATTTGTGAATTACTTTGGATTAAGATACTGTTGGAAGACCTAAAAGTCATGTGGACAACACCTATGAGACTCTACTATGACAGTAAATCTGCCATTAGCATTACTTATAATCCAGTTCAACATGATCGGATAAAGCATGTTGAAGTGGATAGACATTTCATAAAGGAGAAGTTAGACAGTGGACTGATTTGCACCCCATTTGTACTTACTGGTGATCAACTTGCATATATTCTTACAAAAGGACTACCTGACCTTGTGTGTCCAATATTATTAAGTAAGATTGGAATGCAAGACATTCACTCACAATCTTGAGGGGGAGCATTAGAAAATATCGAGACTCCTATCCATATTCAGTAATTGATATGCATGATTTAGGTTTCCATATTTCCATTCTAAATCTTTCTCCTAGGAGATCCTATCTTGACTGTATTTTCCAGCTGTATTATAGGTTGTAAATATTTCCTAATTCAGTAGGTTCTAAATAAGAAACTTCCAATTATGGGAGATCATTTTGTATATATTCTTGTAAACCTACAATGGGGAAAATATTGGATTTTTGGCTACTTTTGACATTCTTTTTTTTCCTTTTGTTTTCACTCTACAATTTCACTCAATGTTTCACCCACATTGATGCTCAACAACCACGATCGATTTGCTCCTCACTAGAGATATCAAACTAGTTGCGCTAAGACTCGAACCCATAGCTTGATGGACCAAGCCTTGACTGCGAGCTCATTTTATTTTATTATTTTTAAACTATGATATATTTCTTAACTTTAAAGTAACTCTCCTTAAGATTAAAATAAATATGTTGTATATCTAAATCAATTTAATTTTTTATCCACATGTTGTAAACTAGTCGTGTTATAACTTCTAAGGCAGTTGCTATCAAAATTGTGGAAAAAACTGTGTATAGCCATTTTAGGAAGGATTCTATATTAGCTATTTTAGGAAGGATTTTATGATCAATTAGGCTGATTTAGTTGGTTTCCTATTCTATTAGGAGATTCCACAAATTATGGGATCTGATATAGCTTTCTCTTATTGTTAGAAATTTATGTATATATAGCTAACCTCTATGTATCATTGGCTAAGTGAAGAAATACAATTATTCCTCTATTTTTCACATGGTATCAGAGCAGGTTTTCTAAGATTTGCTGGCCCTAATTGCCTTCATCACCTAGGGTTTTTTACCATCGCCTCTAGTGCGATTTCTTTCTGCCCTTACTGGCCTTCATCCTTAGTTCATAAATAGCCTTTCTGCTCTTACTAGCCTTCATCGCTAGTTCATAAAAAGCCCGGATCGAGAAGTCCGTCATCATCTCTGCCCAGATTGAGAGGTCCGCCATCACCGTCGCAGTCAACACCTGTGCTGCCATCCTCACTGTCACTGTTTGACACTTCCGACGGCTGCCTTCCAGATCGCGGCTGCCTCTGCTCGAGTTTGCTGCTGTTGGATCTAAGGTATTCTGATTGCGGAAGTGCTGCTACTGCGGCCAGCAATCATTATTGACGCTGCCACCAAATCCAGCTCCTTCGTGAAACAGCCTTAGTCGCATAGGAGGCTAGTTGAGGAAGATGTCAGACGTTGGGGAAACTACACTTGGGACAACAACTGTTACAGCCCAATCGGAAGAGGAAGTCCGGTCTCAACAATCTGGAGAATTGCAGAATATTCATGCTGCCTACAGGTTAGATGGAAAGAACTATCTTAAGTGGTCTCAACTCATCCGGACTATGCTAAAAGGAAAGGGAAAAATTGCGCATCTTACTGGTACAGGGCCTAAACCCACAGATCCCAAGTTTGAAGCATGGGATGAAGAGGACTCCATGATCATGGCATGGTTATGGAATTCTATGATACCTGAAATCAGTGATACATGTATGTTCTTAGCCACTGCCAAGGATATATGGGATGCAATTCAGCAAACTTACTCCAAGGCTAGGGATGCAGCTCAAGTATATGAAGTCAAGGTGAAAACTATGGCTGCTAAACAAGGTAACAGAACAGTCACAGAATATGCAAATCAACTGAAAGCCTTGTGGCAGGAATTGGACCACTATCGAGTGATAAAGATCGAGGTTTCTCAAGATGCAGTGGTCTTAAAGAACTTCATTGAACAAGATAGGGTTTATGATTTTCTGGTTGGACTTAATCTAGAATTTGACTAGGTAAGGATACAAATCCTTGGAAAGCTAGAGGTCCCATGTTTTAATGAAGTTGTAGCTCTAGTCCGAGGAGAAGAAAGTAGAAGAGGGGTCATGCTTGAACCACAAACCACTGACAGTTCAGCTCTGGTGGCTAGTGGTAAAGGATCATCCATAAACACGGAGAAAGGAACAACCTTTGAAAAAGGAAAGAATGGTTAATTGAAAGCCCAAAACCGTGATGGATTGTGGTGCACTTACTGCAAGAAGCCTCGGCATACACGAGAAAGGTGCTGGAAACTTCATGGTAAGCCTTCAAGCCGTGAATTGGGACTAAAAGGAGGGGATCAACCTCGGAACAATGGACAAGCTCACATGGCTGCAGTACCACAAGGTGAATCAACATCACAGGAGCCGAGTAGTCTCAACCAAGAGGAGGTTGAGAGGGTGAGATCCCTTATTAGAAGTCTTGAGAAGCCTTCAGGTCTTGCTCTTTGGCATATTCAGGTGAGTTTCCATTTTTCTTTGGATTAAATGCCTCGAGTGTAGTCTTTACCAACTCTTGGGTTATGGACTCAAGAGCTACCAATCATATGACCCACTCATCCCAATGTTTCTCCACCTATACTCCTTGTCCAAGCAATCAGAAAATAGCCACAGCCAATGGCTCCTTAGCCACTATAGCTGGAGTAGGGGATGTCAAAATAAGCCCAGCAGTACCCTTGAGAAATGTCCTACATGTTCCTAAATTGTCCACTAATCTTGTCTCTATACAAAAACTCACCCAAGATTTATGTTATAATGTTGTTTTTCACAGCAGTTATTGTGTATTTCAGGACAAGGATTCAGGGAGGATGATTGGACGTGCTAGGGAACGGAATGGCCTCTACTATCTTGAGACACCTAGTCAATTGAACATGACCAAGGGCAGTTTATCCCATTCCTTCATATCAGAATGTGTTCCCTCTAATAGAGAAAGAATTCAGCTTCTCCATTCTCGACTAGGACATCCATCATTTAGGATTATCGCTCTTATGTTTCCTTCCTTGTTTACCAATTTGGCTGCTGAAAATTTTCATTGTGAGGCGTGTGAATTTGCCAAACACTGACATGTTCCTTTTCCAATTAGCAATAAAAGAAGTCTTATTCCTTTCTACCTGGTTCACAGTGATATTTGGGGTCCATCTACCATTTCTAATGTGTCTGGAGTACGATCGTTTGTTTCTTTCATTGATGATTGTACTCGAGTCACCTGGATTTTTCTTGTCAAACATAAGTCTGATGTTTGTACAGTTCTTCCCAATTTTTGCTCCATGATTCAAACTCAATTTGGGGTTACTATCGAAAGGTTCCGGTCAGATAATGCTAGGGATTATTTCAACCACATTCTTACTCCCTATTTTCATAAAGAAGGAATCATTCACGAATCCTCTTGTGTGAATACCCCACAACAAAACGGAGTTGCAGAGAGGAAGAATGGTCACCTCCTTGAAAAAACTCGAGTTCTATTGTTTCAGACCAATATGACTAAGGGTTTTTGGGGGGAAGCAGTTCTTGCAGCCACTCATCTCATTAATAGGTTGCCTTCTCAAGTCTTGGGTTTCAAGAGTCCTATGAATGTCCTTTCCACATTTTATCCAACTCTCACCACTACCTCTCACCTTGTTCCTTGTGTTTTTGGGTATGTGTCCTTTGTCCGTGTGCATAGTCCAAACAAGGAAAAATTAGATCCTAGGGCTCTCAAATGTGTCTTTGTGGGCTATTCTTCTACTCAGAAAGGGTATAAGTGTTATCACCCTCCATCCAAACAGTTTTATGTCTCGATGGATGTCACATTCAATGAACATGCATCGTATTTCTCCCATCCTTCTCTTCCGGGGGAGAATTCAATTAGGGAAGACAAGGAAAGTTTTTTGCTCGATTCGATTCCTTCTGGTTCATCATCTCCCCACCATATGCCCAGGAACTCATCTGACTCTATGCCTAAACAGCCTGTTCCTAAACCTATGCCAGAAATACCACATGAACCACAAGAACAACTTGATTCTACTCCTGGAGATATGAGATTTGGCAAGGTGTTTGTGAGAAAGAAGGCGATTATTCCTGAATCTATGCAGGTCCAAGAGTCCAACCCAGATTCCTTGAATGAGGTAACAATTTCTGACTCTGTATTAGAACTTGAAACTGAAGTTTAGGAGGATAGTAATGACCAGGACCTTCCAATTGCCATCAGAAAAGGAACCAAAGAGTGTACAAAGCATCCTCTATACCCCCTTGCACACTTCTTATCATTTAAAAACTTCTCACCACATCACCAAGCCTTCCTTGTAAGTCTTAATACTATCACCATTCCTACTACCTTGTCCGAGGCATTGTCTAATGAAAAATGGAAACAAGCTATGAATGTGGAGATGGAGGCATTGGAAAAGAACAAAACTTGGGAACTGGTGAGATTACCAGCGAGAAAGAAACAAGTGGGTGTATACGGTGAAGTACAGGGCAGATGGGTCAATTGAAAGATACAAGGCACGGTTGGTAGCCAAAGGATACACTCAGACTTATAGAATTGATTATCTAGAGACTTTTGCCCCCATCGGGAAAATGAACGCTGTTAGGGTATTGCTATCACTAGCTACTAATTATGGCTGGGAATTGCAACAATTTGATGTCAAGAATGCATTCCTACATGGAGAGCTAGAAGAAGAGATTTATATGAAAGTTCCACTAGGTTATGGGAAGAACTTGGTTGATCATACGGTGTGCAAATTGAAAAAGGCTTTGTACGGTCTTAAACAATCACCACGGGCATGGTTTGAAAGATTTGCAAGAGTTATGTTGGCTATGGGATACAAACAAAGCCAAGGAGATCACACACTATTCATTAAACACTCTCCATCAGTGGGAGTTACAGCTCTCCTTGTGTATGTTGATGACATAATAGTGACTGGGGATGATAATAGAGAGAAGCAGTTGTTAGGTCAATGTTTGGCCAAGGAATTTGAGGTCAAAGCATTAGGAAGGTTGAAGTACTTTCTTGGAATTGAAGTTGCACACTCGAGGCAAGGAATCTTTATCTCACAACAGAAGTATGTTATAGATCTTCTCAAGGAAACGGGTAAAACTGCATGCAAACCAGCAAGCACTCCCATGGATCCAAAATCTTAAGCTTGGGAAAGCAGACGAGGATGCGGCAGTTAACAAGGAAATGTATCAACGGTTGGTAGCAAGACTCATTTACTTATCTCACACACGACCAGATATAGCATATGCAGCGAGTATAGTTAGTTTATGCACAATCCGAAGACAGTTCATTTGCAAGCTGTTCATCGGATTCTACAGTACCTTAAGGGGACACCAGGAAAAGGGATTCTGTTCAAAAGAAATGGAGGTTTAGTCCTTGAGGTTTACACCGATGCTGATTATGCTGGGTCAATTGTTGACAGAAGATCAACCTCTGGATATTGTACTTTCCTTGGAGGAAACCTTGTGACCTGGAGGAGTAAGAAACAAAATGTAGTAGTATGGTCTAGTGCTGAGGCTGAATTTCGAGCAATGGCTCAAGGAATATGTGAACTACTTTGGTTGAAGATCATCTTAGAAGACTTGAGAATTAAATGGGATGGACCGATGAGACTCTATTGTGACAATAAGTCTGCAATCAGCATAGTTCACAATCTAGTTCAGCATGACCGAACAAAGCATATTGAAGTTAACAGACACTTTATCAAAGAGAAGTTGGAAAGTGGTTTGATTTGCACACCTTACGTTCCTACAAATGGTCAACTAGCCGATGTACTTACCAAAGGGTTGAGTAGCTCAATGTTCGAGAATATTATATCCAAGCTGGGAATGGAGAATACCTATTCATCAGCTTGAGGGGAAGTGTGGAAAAAACTGTGTATAGCTAGCCATTTTAGGAAGGATTCTATATTAGCTATTTTAGGAAGGATTTTATGATCAATTAGATTGATTTAGTTGGTTTCCTATTCTATTAGGAGATTTCACAAATTATGGGATCTGATATGGCTCTCTTATTGTTAGAAATTTATGTATATATAAGCTAACCTCTATGTATCATTGCCTAAGTGAAGAAATACAATTATTCCTCTATTTTTCATAAAAATTAATGTTGTAAATCCCGCAAAATTGTTGTTTCCAGTGATCGGGGCAGGGTGATCCCATGCAGCTCAACTCGTTCGACATCTCTATGGGGATTGCTTCAGTCCATAGAGAGCCTTTTTCAACATGCATACTTGGTCTGATATGTCTCTAGTGAACCATGGAGGTGGGAGAATAACCAATAAAAATACAACTAACTGTTCTAGGCTCAAATTTATCCCCATGGTGTTTAGAAATGTGAACAAAAGCCACACACCCAAATATTTTGAGAGGAAGGGGAGCATGAATGCCAATTTCAGGAAAGTGAGATGAAAGACACTGAAAGGGACTGAGATCTTTCAGCACTTTATAAGGAACCTAGTTAATAAGATAGGTTACAGTTAACACTACCTCGCACCAAAAAGATTTAGGAACATGATGCCAATGTAAGAGAGCTCAAGTCACATTAAGTAGATGCCTCATCATTCTTTCGAAAACTCCATTCTGTTGGGAGTGTCAACACAAGAGAATTCATGGATGATATCCTCTTGCTGAAAGAACTAATGTAAATGTTGATTAAAATAATCTCTTGCATTATCAGTTCTAAATCTTCTAATAGACACCCTAAATTGAGTGAGAATCATCCTATGGAATAATGGTAGGATGCTGTTGATGGTTGCCTTATCCTTTAACAAGTACACCCAAGTCATTCATGTGCAATCATCAACAAATGAGATGAACTATTTAGCCCCAGAACAATTGGGAACTCTAGATGGTCCCCAAACATCATAATGCACCAAGGGAAAATGAATGGAAGAAAGTTTATTACTAATAGAATAAGGTACCCAATGATATTTAGATAACTCGCACACATCACAAAGAAAATTAGTTGTTAGAACAATAGGTTCTATGGCACACACCAAGAGGGGGGGTGAATTGGATATTTTAAAAAAAAACTTGATAGAACTTTGAAATTCTTTTGATGAAAAATTCGATGCAAGTGAGGATTATTGAATTGCTTGAAATAATAAAATGAAATAAAACTACAAGCACAAGAGAAGAACACAAAGGATTTATAGTGGTTCGGCTTAACTCAAGCCTAATCCATTACCTTAGCTCCTCACTAAGGATTTTTCAAACCATCCACTAAAACCCCCTACTTAAACCAAGTAGGTCCTCTAATCCAAGACTAAGAAAATACAAAACCTCCCACTCAAGTGGGCCCTCTAGCTACACAAGCTAGGAAGAATAAGAAATATAGAATATGAGAGAATCTAAGAGATGAATCTCTTAGTTACAATGTCTCTCAAGATTAAACAAGGCTTAAATGAATGTATTAACAACAATAGAATGAAGCCTTGGAGAGAAAAGTATAACAATGAAGGCACAGAGCACTATAAATACAAACGAAGATAAACCGTAAGCTTAAATCAATTCATTTCCATCCATTAGCCCTCTCTTGATCTTGCTTGAGTTGTATTTATAGGCTTCCATAAAGATTGAAGAAGAAACTAGTCGTTTGGAGCCGTTGGGATTTGAAAAAATAGCCGTTGAAAGCTTTCTGCGAAACACATAGTCGACAGAGAAAATAGGTTAGTCGACTATTTCTTCAAAACCAAACATAGTCGACAGACAGAAAGTGATAGTCGACTATTTCTAACACAAAAATCCCATAGTCGACAGATACAAAAGCATAGTCGACTATTGTAAAAATGTGAAGAAAATTTTGAATTTTATGAACAAAAATAGTCGACAGATGAAAAGCCATAGTCGACTATCCTTACATGATAGTCGACAGATCAAAAACAACATAGTCGACTATTCTTATGCATAGTCAACAGAATAAAATACATAGTCGACTATCCATTTTGAAAAAATGAAAACTTAACAAATCCTCATTTCGATTCTTTTGAAAACAAGTTGAGATTATTAAAAACATATTTATTTTGAATCTAAACACACTCAACCACACTTCAACATTTCTCCTATATAAATTTTCATAACTTTGCTTCAAGGAGATTTAAAGATTATTTTTTACATTCATGTAAATTGATTAAAAATAAATTTATCCATAAAGATTTACTCATAAAGATTTAGAGATTGATTTTCATATAGTCATTATCAAAACCACTATTTTATTATCCAAGAATAAAATATCATTAGTAACATCTAAACCCTGAAACTAAAAAGGGAACATAGTCTTTAATAGGCTGAAAGGAGGATATCCAAATCGAAAGTGCTGAAGCCAGGCATTTGTCTTGGTGGAAGTAGGTTGAGATGAGCAAGCTAGAATAAGTTTATCCCCTATAGATGACTCATAGTCTCTCTGTAAGTAGTACAACACATTTCGTGCCTTAGCAACACCAATCATCTTCCCTGTTGTCCAAGTCCTAAAACACACAGGTATGAGGAGAAAAAACTTCACAACAATTAAGATCTTTAGTAAGCTAATGAATTGAAATTAAGTTGGTGGAAAGGTTAGGCACATGAAGCACATGTTGGATAGGAAGAGAAGAGTTCAAAAGCACACTTCCTTGTCCGGCTATAGGAACTATATGACCATTTGCTACTATAATTCTTTTGGAACTAGCTATTGGTTTATAGGTCTCAAAAGCATTTAGATCATAGGTCATATGGTTAGTAGCTTCAGAATTCAAGATCCACAGCTCATTCTTAGCAGTGTATGACGCAATAGAGAACTCAGAATTAAAGTACATACCTTTTTGGGCTAGAGAGTATGACCCTCCTTGAATACTCTTTCGGAAGGACTTCATCTTACTTATCTCTTCAGCATTCAATCTCCCAGACCAGAGGAGGTTGTAGAATCAGCCTTCTCTATTGGTGCCTCCTGCTCTATAGTTGCAAGGTGAACCTTTGCTTGATTCTTTGGCTACAGGTTTCTGAATTCTCTCATCTTGTTCAGAACTATTTCTTTCCCCTGTAATTTGAAGCATGTCTTTCTAGTGTGCTTCGGTTTCTTATAGTAGGAACACCATAAGCCTTCTTTGTTTTGTTGCTTAGAGTGAAAAATATCCCTACCTTGATGTGATTTAGTCCAAGATCCCTGCACCTTGTTAGACACCATAGCTGACCCTTCTGGGTTATGATCATTAAACATAACTATCCTTCGATGTTCTTCACTACAAATTATAAAGTACACCTTATTCAAAGATAGCAATTTTTCTCTGCTAAGAATCTGTACCTTTACTTAATCATACCTAGGATTAAGTTTAGCCAAGAATTCTACAATCCTATCTCTTTCAAGCATGGAAGTAAGAATGACATCATTTTCACTACACACCATTTTAATGTCTTGATAATGATCTAGCTCAAGTCAATGTCCATTCATCTTATTGTAGTAATCAGTTACTGACAAGGACCCTTGCTTGGTGCTACTAATTTTGATTTTAATTTCAAAGACAACAAATGCATCTTACACCTTAGAGTAAATTTTCTTAACTGTCTCCCAAATATCATTGGTTGTAGATAGAAACATATAATTCTTGCTTATCTCCGGTAGCATCGAACTCCAAAGCCACGACATTAGTGTTGAATCCTCTATATCCCAAGCAGCAAACGCTGGATTAGAAGTCTTAGGCGCTAAACCAGTAAGGTGAGCGATTTTCCCACAACCCTTTAGGAATGTTCTCCCCAATTAAGACAACTAGAGGTAATTCTTGCCATCTAGGCGGTATGAATGATGCATCCCGGTAGCTCATTGGTAGGAGCACCATCGGTTGGTTGCTCGAACAGTATAGTGTCTACCGCAAAGATAGGAGAAGCTGTTTCAGAGAGTTCTGACATGATATAGGATTACAATGAAAAATGGCAAGGGAAAAACACAACAACAGAAGTCAACTATGGCAATGAAGGCTCATAGTAGATGAATCGAAAGAACAAGTTAAGGCTCTGATACTATGTAAGAAAAACTAATAAGAAGTTCATTCATTAATCTGAATGAATAATACAACCCCTATTAATAGGAAGCTAGAGTACAACATAGGAAAGATTACATATACAAAAAATAAGGAAAAATAAGTTGTGTAGGATACAAAAGTCAAAGATACACATAATCAAAAATAAGAAAATATCTAAATTTGGATGAATACTTTCTAAAACTTTGAAGATTAGATTAGTGTTAAATCAAGGGAGATTGGACTAAGTAATCATAGTCCAATTGCCTCAATGATCTTGTGAATCAATCAACATATATTTCATGAGATATTGTTATATGCATATAGTTATTGATAACTAGAGAAGACCTTAGTGTATTCCCATTTAGTTATTGATAACTAGAGAAGACCTTAGTGTATTTCTGTGGAAAAAGGAAGCGGTACTCCTTGATAATTTTATTGATAGCAATAATAGAATTTATACAGGAAGTTTCAAAGAATTCTCCTAAGAATTCTCCTATATTTTAGGGCTAGATTACATCCCTATATTTTAGGACTAGATTCCTAATCTAATATCTAAGACTAGATTACATCAAATTTAAATATACAACAAGAAGATAAAACACAAAATAGATACAAAATATAAAAGAATAAAACAACCTATCTTTATCTTGCCATAGATTCTTATCCTCGTTCCAACACTCCCCCTCAAGCTGGGGAGTAGATATCAATCATGCCCAGCTTGTTGATCAGGACTTCAAATTGGGTATTTGGTAAACCTTTTGTAAGAACATCAGCCACTTGATGATTGGAAGGGATATATGAAATCTTCAATAAACCGCTGTCTAACTTTTCCTTTAGGAAGTGTATCAATTTCGATATGCTTGGTTTTTTCATGTTGCACTGGATTGTAGGCTATACTTATAGCTGATTGATTATCACCCAAGAGTTCAATAGGCCTTTGTATTGGAATTTTCAAATCTTCTAGGATAATCTTTACCCATAAGAGCTCGCATACACCTAGGGCCATAGCTCTAAATTCTGCCTCAGCACTTGATCTAGCCACCACCCCTTGCTTTTTGCTCCTCCAGGAGATCAGATTTCCTCCTAGAAATACACAGTACCCAGTTGTAGATCTTCGGTCAACTAGTGAGCCACCATAATCTGCATCTGTATATCCTTGAAGCTTTAAGTCTGTTCCTAGAGTGAATAAGATCCCTTTTTCAGGTGTAGCTTTAAGATAACATAGAATCTTCCTTACTGCTGCCATATGTTCTTCATTAGGATCATGCATGAACTGGCTGACTAGACTGACAGCAAATGATATGTCAGGTCTAGTATGTGACAGATATATTAATCGTCCTACTAGGCGTTGAAATCTCCCTTTGTCCACCTCTTGACCTCCTTTATTGGCTTGCAATTTTGTATTGGGATCAACTGGTATCTTTCCTCCTTTTCCCCCTAATAGCCCTGTTTCATCAAGCAAATCCAAGATATATTTTCGTTGAGATAAGAAAATACCTTCCTTTGAGTGTGCTACTTCTATGCCTAAGAAGTAGCGCAATTGACCAAGCTCCTTGATTTCAAATTCATGAGCTAAGTTTTGTTTGAGGCGGTCTTATTCAGTTGTGTCATTCCCTGTTACCACTATATCATCCACATAGACAAGCAAAATTGTTACCTTTTCTCCTGTATGTTTGATGAATAGAGTGTGGTCTCCTCTGCTTTGGTGATATCCCATAGAAATCATGGCCTTTGAAAATCTTCCAAACCATGCTCGAGGGGACTGTTTAAGTCCATATAGAGTTTTCTTGAGTTTACAAGCCTGAGTCTTCCCATCTCCTTCATGTGTAAAGCCAGGTGAAATTTCCATAAAAACTTCTTCCTCTAAATCTCCATGTAAGAAGGCATTTTTTACATCGAATTGTTGCAATTTCCAGTCAAATTTAGCTGCCAGTGCTATTAGAATTCTTACCGTAGTCGTTCTTGCCACAGGTGCAAAAGTTTCTAGATAATCAATACCATAAGATTGAGTATAACCTTTGGCCACTAAGCAGGCCTTATACCTGTCAAGAGTTCCATTGGCTTTGTATTTGACATTAAAAATTCACCTGCAACCCACTAGTTTGGTATCCTTTGTTCTAGGAACTAATTCCCAGGTTTGATTCTTCTTTAGGGCATCCATTTCTTCTAACATTGCCTTCTTCCAATTATGGTCTTTTACAGCTTCTTCTACTGATTTGGGAATAGCAATTGCATCCAATGATGTTAGGAAGCTTTGATATTGATCGGATGTACGGTGGTATGATAGATAAGAGGCTAATGGATGTTTGGTGCAAGTTCTAACACCTTTTCGAATGGCAATGGGAAGGTTCAAGTCCAGGGGTTCAGATTGGGGTTGAGAGGTATTGAAGTTGGTGGCTGGATTTTTATTTGGTATAATTTCTAGGCTGGTATCTGGAGCTGATGATGGGACTGGCTGCAGTTCTTCAATGGGCTGCCTTCTCTTGTAAACATAGGGAGAACCTTTGTATCTTATAGGAGAATCGAGGTTGGAGTGAGGATGATCAGTTGGTGAAGGTTGAGGTATCATACTAGGGCTGGAATTTTCTGGAGGATCCTGATTGGCTGCTCTAGTCTCTAGACTTGCATTTAGAAATTCCCAATCCAAATCTACAAGATTTGTACCTGCTGGCCTAGCTGGAATAGGAGAAAAATAGGGCTGAGATTCATTAAATGTGACATCTTTTGAAACATAGAATTTTCGGGTGTTTGGGTGGTAGCACTTATACCCCTTTTGTGTTGGAGAGTATCCAAGGAATATGCACTTAAGGGCCCTAGGGTCTAACTTGTCTCTATGGATTTTGAGTATGTGAACAAAACATACACGTCCAAACACTCTTAAGGGTAGTTGAGTATGAAGATTAAAATCTGAAAAAAAAGATTTTAAAGATTGAAACGGACTTTGACCATTTAGAACCCTAGATGGGACTATATTAATGACGTAAGTGGCTATTAACACAGCTTCCCCCAAAAAATATTTTGGTCCATGATGATGATGAAGTAAGGTTCGAGTGACATTGAGAAGATGACGCATCTTTCTCTCTGCCACCCCATTTTGTTGGGGTGTATCAATGCAAGATGACTCATGTATAATTCCCTCTTTTTGGAAATAAGTTTGCAGCTGAATGTTAAAGTAATCCTTTGCATTGTCTGTTCTAAGCCTTTTTATAGTAGTTCCAAATTGGGTTTGAATCATTTTGCAGAATGTGATCAATGTGGACCCAATAGTAGTCTTATCTTTTAAAAGAAATACCCAACACATATGAGTGCAATCATCAATAAATGTAATAAACCATTTTGCCCCAGAACAATTGGATATTCTAGATGGCCCCCAAACATCAGAATGAATCAAGTAGAATGGTTTTGAAGATAAAGTATTACTGATTGGAAATGAGACTCGATGATGTTTAGCAACAATGCATTCATCACACCTAAGACTCCTAGGGTCTAATGACTTAAACAAACCTGGAAATACTTGTTTTAACAATCTAAATGGAGGATGACCTAGTCTAAAATGATGTAACCAAATAGAAGATAATTTAGAGGCTGACTGGGAGGATACTGCTGACTGGAAGGATGAGACTGACTGGGAGGATGCTGATGAAGAATAAGCCACATGTTGCTGTTGTCTCCTTGTAGGACAATCATTCTCCCTATCTAAGATATAGAGCCCATTTCAAACTTTAGCCACACCAATCATCCGCCCCGTTTTCTTGTCCTGAAACTTACACATTGAAGGAGAGAAAACCGCCAAACAATCAAGATTTTGGGTTAGTTTCTATATAGAAATCAAGCTGGTAGTTAAGGCTGGAACATAAAGAACTTGTTCAAGGGAAAGCTGAGAGTTTAATGATACTTTGCCTTTACCTAGGATAGGAATAGTGGTTCCATTGGCAATCAGGATATGTTTGGTAGGCTTAAAGGTATCATAAGTCACAAAACAATGAATATTAGGGGTCATGTGGTTGGTAGCCCCTGAATCAAGGACCCAACTGCTATTCTTATCAATTTTGGAAGCTGAAAAAACTGTATAGGAAGGGAAACTAAGGAAATTACCTTGAGAATTACCTTGATGGGCTAAGGAGCAGGTTCCTCCATCTTGAAACGTCCGGAGAAAGGCTTTTAATTTGCCTAATTCCTCAGCATTCAGTGAATCAGAATCTGCTTCTGCTTCCCTTTTATCAGCTTCCTCTTCTTGCTCTTTATTTACATGAAAGCTTTGGGATTTCATGTTCTTGAATCCTCCAATCCTACTCAAGACTGCCTCCTTCCCATGCAGTTTAAAGCATGTTTCCCTAGTGTGGCGAGGCTTTTTGCAAAAGCTACACCATTGTGAGTCTTGATTATGACTAGGGTTATGATGCTAGAAATTGGATCCGGGTTTGCCAGGGTTCTGAAACCCTAATTTTCCAGTTTTATTTCCTCTACCTTCTTGTTTGCTGATCACTAGTGCAGATCCCTCAGTGGTATGTTCAGTTAGCATAGCATACCTTCGATTTTCCTCACTCCTTACAATTGCAAAAACCCCATTAAGATTTGGGAGTTTCTCCTTACCGAGAATTTGCACCCTTACTTGGTCGAAGTCAGGATTGAGTCCAGCAAGGAACTCAACAATCCGGTCTCGTTCAATTATCCGATTGAGTGTTGCAGCATCCTCTTGGCATACCATCTTGATGGGCTGATATTGATTAAGTTCCAGCCACAATCCTCTCATTACGTTGTAGTAATCTGTGACGGTAAGTTGGCTTTGTTTGGTGGCTATAATCTTTGTCTTGACTTCAAAAATCACGGAAGCATCCTGGATTTTTGAGTAGGTTTGTTGCGCTGTCTCCCATACGGCTTTGGCTGTACTTAGGAACATAAAGTTCCTACTAATCTTTGGTTGCATAGTTCCCCATAACCAAGACATGATGTGAGAATCATCTATGTCCCATGCTTTGTACATTGAATCTGTTTCTTTGGGAGGACTTCCAATCAGATGGTTGCCTTTCCCACGGCCCTTGAGAAGAGTCTTCACTAGTTGTGCCCATTGAAGATAATTTTTCCCGTCCAACTGATAAGATGGATGGACTATAGGGAGTTCTGAGGCCAGAGGGACTTCGCTAACCACTGGAGAGTGATCTGGCTGATGTCCTTCTACTGGATTTGTATCACTGGTTGGGCTTGCGACATCTGATAATTCCGTCATTAAACCTTTTGCTTTCGGCTACCAGTGAGTTCTTGAAACCAGCAGGCTCGTTGATGCAATAAAGGCACGTCAGGGGCAAATAGAGATGGTCCAGGCTTAGGGCAATGAAGGCAGGACCAATGGAGGATCAAATCAAGGACTGAGGATCAAATCAAGAACTGTGCAATGAAGGCAGGACCAACAAAGCAAGGACTGTGTAATGAAGGCACTAGGGTTATGCTGAAAGGAAGCGGGTATCCTACTCGACAGAGTGCTCTGATACCATGTGAAAAAAGAAAGCGGTATTCCTTGATAATTTTATTGATAGCAATAATAGAATTTATACAAGAAGTTTAAAAAAATTCTCCTAAGAATTCTCCTATATTTTAGGGCTAGATTACATCCCTATATTTTAGGACTAGATTCCTAATCTAATATCTAGGACTAGATTACATCAAATTTAAATATACAACAAGAAGATAAAACACAAAATAGATACAAAATATAAAATAATAAAACAACCTATCTTTATTGTCAATTAAAGATGAAATATGCTGGCAAATACACCAAGCAAAAATGAGAAAATATGACTCTTCCAGAATTCACTGTTAAAACATAAACATTTTTCCATTACAATCAAATGAGAGTTACAAAGCCATTTATATACTAGTAACATAATATATTAATGCTATGAATGTGGACTAGAACATTAATAATAACTCAAATTCCTAAGAGACTTAATACATGCATCCAGAGAACTTATCAACTTCCTAAGCTTTATCTTCAAGATACATGGACTAATTCTCAATTAACATTCTCTTCCTTGGGAATTGTTCCATGTACTCCCAACATGCTTCTCATCTTCTCAAACCTTGCCTTTTGAAGACTTTTGGTCATGACATCTGCTACTTGAGCCTCGGATGGACAATAATTTAGCTTAATTTCTTTATTAGTCACCATTTCTCTTATTGCATGAAACTTGACCCGAATATGTTTGGCAATGCCATGAAGAACTGGATTTTCTGCAAGAGAAATAGCAGATTTGTTGTCCACATTTAAGACCACAGGTGAACTGACATTTATGCCCAAATCTGAAAGTATTTTCTGAATCCAAATAGCTTGATTTGCAGCATTTACAGCTGCAATATATTCTGCCTCAGCAGAGGATTGAGCAAAAATTTCTTGTTTCTTTGAACACCATGAAAACACACCATTTCCAAGGGTAAATGCATAACCTGAAGTACTTCTACTGTCAGCTTCATTTCCAGCCCAATCTGAGTCTGAATATCCCATTAACTCCCCTGAATTTCTGGAGTTGAACCAAATACCATAATTTATGGTTCCTTTCACATATCTCAGAATCCTCTTAGCACATCTAAGATGCCTTTCACATGGCTCATGCATAAATCTTGATAAATAGCTCACAGGAAACATAATATCTGGCCTGGTGTGTGTGAAGAAGAGAAGACCTCCAATGATGCTTCTGAAAAAGGTTGCATCAACCATTTCACCTTCATCATTTTTTGACAGCTTCTCATTGCAAGCCATTGGAGTTGAGACTGGCTTGCAGTCTTCCATCTTACATCTTTTCAACAGATCTTTAGCATACTTGGATTGAGACATGAAAATACCTTTTTCTGTTTGCGTGATCTCCATCCCAAGAAAGTAGTTCATAACTCCAAGATCTGACATCTCAAATTGCTTTTTCATTTCAGCTTTGAAATTTTGGAGTGCATCCTTATCATCACCTGTTATTAATAAATCATCAACATACATAGAAACAACAAGAGTTCTGTTGTTAGAACCCTTCTTGACATATAATGTTGCCTCATGTAGACTTCTTTGAAAGCCACATCTGGACAAATAAGCATCAATCTTTCCATACCAGGCTCTTGGAGCCTGTTTCAGCCCATACAAAGCCTTATGAAGCTTTAAGACTTTATCACCTTCTACCTCAGCTGGAAAACCTTGAGGAATACAACAACAACAACATATCCAGTCTTTATCCCACTATGTGGGGTCGGCTACTTGAATTCTAGACTTCCATGTATTTCTGTCTTTTGTCATATCCTCATTTAGATCCATATATTTCATATCAAATTTTAATGTCTCTCCCAAAGTCTTCTTGGGTCTACCTCTACCTCTTTTTGTGACTAATTGTTCCATTTCATCAACTCTCCTCACAGGAGCGTCTCTTAGTCTCCTTCTCACATGACCAAACCATCTTAGTTTAGTCTCTCTCATCTTTTCCTCGATTGGCACTACTCCTACCTTATTACGAATAACTTCATTTCTAATTTTATCCTTTCTTGTATGTCCGCACATCCATCTTAACATTCTCATCTTAACCTTGAGGAATATCCACATAAATATCCTCTTTCAAATCACCATTGAGAAATGCTGATTTTACATCCAAATGATAGATTTCCTAGCCAAGTTTTGCAGCTAAAGCAACCAGCAGCCGAACTGTGTCCTGCCTTGCAACAGGAGCAAATGTTTCCCCATAATCCAAACCAGCCTTTTGAGCATATCCTTTCACAACTAATCTTGCTTTCAGCTTGTTGAGTGAACCATCTGGGTTTCTTTTCACCTTGTAAATCCATTTCAAACCAATTGGCTTTCTTCCTTTAGGTTTGCTTACAAGACTCCAAGTTTGGTTCTTGTTGATCATGAACAGCTCCTCCTCCATAGCTTGAATCCATCTAGGATCTTGAGAAGCCTCTTCATATGAATCTGGTTCAGAAATGACCAAATTACAGCTCTCATATATATCACTAAGACTTCTGGTTTTTTGCTTTAATGGCTCATCTTGACTATCAAATTCGTCTTTGGCATCTGCATCTTCATTGCTTTGCTGTTGAAATTGCAATTCCTGAGTGGGTTCAAAAATGATATCTTTATGTGGCTTTAGTTCATTCTCATCAAAACTCCAATACGAGCCTTCATCAATCACCAAATCTCTAGTGATAAGGACCTTTCCTTCTTGCACATCACAGACTTTGTAACCTTTAGTCATAGGAGCATAGCCTAGGAGTATCCCAGGTCGAGACTTTTGATCTAATTTGGATCTCTTGATTGCTGGCACATGAACATAACATCCAGAACCAAAGATCCTCACATGCTTTACTGAAGGTTTATGACCTGTCCATGCTTCAATAGGTGTAACTCCCTTTAAGGCTGAAGTAGGAAGTCTATTTATAAGATAAATTGTTATGTAAGCAGTTTCAGCCCAGAATTCATTTGGGAGCTTCTTTCCAGCCAACATACACCTTACCATCTCCATGACAACTCTATTCTTCCTCTCCACAACACCATTCTGTTGCGGGGTATATGGAGTTGTGAGTTGATGCGAAATACCATACTTACTGCAGAATTCTTTAAATTCTGTGGAGTTAAACTCAAGACCGTTGTCAGTTCTGAGAGCCTTGATCTTGCAACCACTTTGAGCTTCAACCATCCTTTTGAACTTCTTGAAAACATCAAAAGCTTGTGACTTACTTTTGATGAAATAGATCCAGGTACTCCGAGTGTAATCATCCACAAAAAGGACAAAGGATTTATTCTTGTTCAAGGATTCCTTCTTCATAGGACCACAAAGGTCACTGTGAATGAGTTCAAGCTTGTTCTTCGCTCTCCATGTGACTTCAACAGGAAATGGAAGTCTGTGTTGCTTCCCCATTTGACAAACCCCACACACTTCATTTGGGATCATTACATCTGGCATATTTCTTGCCATGCCTTCCTTACATAATTTAGAAAGAGCATTATAGTGAAAATGACCAAATCTACAATGCCACAACTTGGATTCATCAACAGTTACATTACATGCATCTTCCTTTTGGATATTAAAATTTAACATGAAGGACTTGTTGATCATAGGCATCCTTGCAGTTAAAGAGCCTTCTTTATCATAGATGTAACATGTATTTCCTTTGAAAAGAACTGAATAACCATTCACTAGCATTTGAGGCACACTTAGGAGGTTATGAGAGAGTGAGGGGACATAAAGAACCTGATTAATATATCTTGGCCCAACCTTGGTTTGAACCAAAATAGTTCCCCTTCCAGCAGCTTCAACAAATTGACCATTTCCAAGTCTGACTTTGATCTTTACAGACTTGTCCAAGCTATGAAATAGACTTTCCTTCTTTGCCATATGACTTGTGCAACCACTATCAACCAGCCATGTATGAGAATCAGTTTCAGATAATTGAGAGGCAAGAAATACCTTTGCTTCGGGCTCATCTTCTTCTGTGATATTTGCTTGTTGAGTTGCCCCTCCTTTGCCTTGACCCTTTTTCAGTCTGCAATGTTTTTCAAAATGGCCCACCTTGTTGCAAAACCTGCATTGAATGGGAGGCTTTCCTTTGTATCTGCAATCTTCCTCTTTGTGGTTTGTTCTAGTGCAATGTTTGCATGGTGGATAGCTTGACTTTTTGTCTGAATCTGCAGAAATCTGCACGCCTTTCCCTTTGTCTGAACTTCCTTTTGCAGGTTTCTTGCCATATCTTTTGTCTTGCTTGCCTTTGTGCCTTGCTTGGAATGCTCCTTCGACATCATCTTCTTCATCTATAATGCTTAGCCTTTTTTCAAAGGCATAGAGCCTACTGATCAGTTCTGAAATACTAAGAGTCTTGGGATCAATAGACTCTTCAATGGCTGAAATCTTCGATTCATACTTCATTGGTAGGCTGACAAGAATTTTTTCAATAATATTTTCATCTGGAAAATCTTGGCCCAAAAATCTGATCTTGTTTGCCACATCAAGTAGCCTTGAAGTATATTCTTTAACACTTTCTCCTTCATTTTCATGAGATCAAATTCCCTCCTTAAAGTTCTTAAATTGACAAACTTCACTCTGTCGTTGCCTTCAAATTCCAGCTTCAGTTTGTCCCACACTTCCTTTGGAGACTTAATATTGATAATTCTTGTGAAAACTGCCTCAAAGACAGCCTGGTGAATGCAGGTCAAAGCTTTTGGTTTCCTTTGCTTTGCCTCATCATGAATTTTAATTTGATTGAGAGTAGGATTTGCAGGTAGAGGAGGCGGATTAGAATCAAGCTCCACTACTTCCCATAGATTGAGGGCTTTGAGATATGCTTCCATCTTGAAAGCCCATAAATGGTAGTTGTTACCATCAAACCTTGGAGGACCAGACCCAATCTGCTCACTTGAAGACATTTTGGAGTTAAATGAACAGATCCCTCAAGAATACAGCTCTGATACCACTTGTCAATTAAAGATGAAATATGCTGGCAAATACACCAAGCAAAAATGAGAAAATATGACTCTTCCAGAATTCACTGTTAAAACATAAACATTTTTCCATTACAATCAAATGAGAGTTACAAAGCCATTTATATACTAGTAACGTAATATATTAATGTTATGAATGTGGACTAGAACATTAATAATAACTCAAATTCCTAAGAGACTTAATACATGCATCCAGAGAACTTATCAACTTCCTAAGCTTTATCTTCAAGATACATGGAATAATTCTCAATTAACATTTATCTTGCCATAGATTCTTATCCTCGTTCCCACAATTTCCATTATTTCTTTGATAGTGGAAGATTTGGATAGACTTCAGTCCCATGATTTTTATTCTTCGCATTGAGGAGATTTTCTACATAAATTTCAATGTTCTTGTGGTTGATTTATTGTTGCACTTTAATTCATATTATTTTATATTTTGTTTGATTTGACTCCCACTAGGTTCACACAAGAAAGGAGAAGTCAACAATTTTTGGGCATCAGATCCCTCCTAAGGACCAGCCTAGGAGAGCGTAAGAAGTTGACAATCTATCTACATTCAGTGCTCAAGAGACAATGGACATGAATAAGATGATAGAGGAAATTTTGGAACAAAAACGACTAGTACAAGCCCAAGAGGATCATTAGAGGAGGAAAATTCTCTTCACTCCAGAGATTAAGGAGAAATCTCTTTCGAGGAAATTCAAGATGCCCCAGTTGGCTACTTATTCAAAAAAGAGGATCCTCATGACTACATACAAAATTATGAATAGCTCATGCTGCTTCATGGTTGGGTAAACGCTATTATGTGTAGGGCCTTCCCCCCATCTATAACTGATCATGCACGTGCTTGGTTCGATGGTCTAGTTGAAGAGTTTATTTCCTTTTTCGATCAATTAAGAAGGGAATTCATCAAGGCCTTCATCATCAATAGTCAAAGGAAGAAAGATGCCACCTACCTCCTTTACATTCAACAAAGTAGCAAAGAAATCCTCCAACAATATGTTTTGATCAATTCTGAAATGCACCATTAGAGATACAAGACCTGCAGATGGGGGTAGTGGTCATCGTAATGCTTCAAAGAACCAGGTTAACCTCTCTATAAGAGTCTCTTGCCTTGAACCAGCCAACAACCCTAGCTGATCTATTTGTCCTAGCGAACAAATATATCTTGCAGGCTAAAGTGATGAGAATGGTTGAAGGAAATGAAGAAAAGGATAAAAAGAAAGAAAAAAAGGGATTCTGATGAAGGGACAAAGAGGAAAGAAAAATCCAAAAAGACTTATGACCTTCCTAGGCTCCAATTCAAAAACTATACTCCATTCATACAACCACTATCCTCTTATCTTAGTAGCCATCGAAGGATCAGGTCTCATCAAATTCCCTAATAAGATTGACAAACCTCTGTGGAGAAAAAAAGAAGCCTTTTTCCAGTTCCACAGTTGCCACAAACACTCCACTGACAAATGCCATTAGTTGATGAATCAAATAGAGGGCTTGATTAGAGAGGAAAAACTGAGAAGATTTGTGGACACAGAAGCCTAGATAGATTACCTCGGGGACAAAGATTATAATCCAGTGCAGAAAGAATGGGCAAGGGTTGGGAAGCAGAACTTATCACATAGATGTCTAGCAGGGAAGTAAAATAGGCAAGAGATTGAATACAAACTGTTTGAAGTTATATTGTACTTTACATTGCCTAAATAAAAACTTTTACCTTGTTACAATTTCTTTTTTGTGTATTTTGTTTTCCAAGACAAAGAATGCATGAAAAGGACTAAAATCTTGGTGGACAAGCAAACCTAGCATCAAACACACAAAATGCATAAGAATGGATTAAAAACTAAAACACAAAAGCGCAAAAATGATTTAGGGTTCATCATCCAAAAAGATCTAAAAAATTGAAATGCAAAAGTGTGAGAACGATCCAAAAATCGAAACTAAAAAACATGAGGACAATCCAAAAACTGAAGCACAAAAGTATGAGAACGGTCTAAAAATCAAAGTACAACTGCATGAGAACGGTTCAAAAACAAAAGTGCAAATTGCATGAGATCGACATAAAACCTAAAAGGCAAAAACACGAAAAGGATCTAGGACAAACCTAGCATCGAAAGCAAAAAAAAAAAAACAAATGCACAAACACTATTTAGGGACCATCATCCATGAGAAACAAGGGTCATGGCAACGTGAAGTTCTATTAAACCAATGGGTTATAGAAAACAAAGACCCATTGAAGGTTAACAGTGTAAGTGTCCTCGATAGAGTGAAGTCCTCCTAAAAGATTAGGGAGCAAACCCTAACTTAAGAAAGGAAACAATAAGAAAAAAGAAGTAGTGAGATGAGGAAGAAAATCATTTTATTGCACTCAAAACAAACAATACATGGATAGAGTAAAAGAAAAGGTACATTGGAGAAAAACAAAAAGCCCTAAAAGTCTACTCAATTGGGCTGGGATGAATCTCCACTGGGGATATGGAAGATTGGGGAACAACTCCAAATGGGACTATCAAGGGTGACCGAGGTCAAGTTTTCAACAACTAACTTGGATCGTCAACATCCAAATCCTTGAGAACTTCAATCACCTCAGGGTTTCCTCAACCACTTGAATAAGGCTCCAAAGGACTAGGGAGTTTCTCAAAGCCAATAACCAGGATGGAAATAAGCTTCCAGACACTTAAATTTCAAATCGTAATGTTGCCAACTTGAAACACTGAAATATGCGACTTCAAGTCGGGATGGATGGACCTTGTAAAATGACACGACATGAAGGTGGGTGATTTATTGATAAATAGGCATGGGGAAGACTTGGTGCTCAGCATAATAGCATTCAATCCAATTGCCTGGGAGAAAGAGCTTTAGCCTTTGCTTGTTAAAAACAACATGAGGCAGGATAAACACCCAACAGAAGAAAAGAAGCTCTCAAGAATCCACACTACAATATTTTATTGCCACCATACATGTACTAAGCCTCGAAATCTTCAATGCTACAGAGTTTACTAGATCTTGGCATGTACCAAAGGGCTACAAAAAGAGATTCAACCACGTAAGAACTCTTAATTCATAATGCTCAGGGAAAGGATATAGCACGCGTGCCCTTGTAAGTCTTGCTTCAGAGAAGTAATATCTATTACCAAGAATCAACTGCATTTCCTGAGGAGTGACAATCATGAGTTTGTTTTGCCCTCACTATCTTATAGAAAAGAAATCGAAAAAAATGAAAGACTCCACTAAAAGAGTCTGCAGAAGATTAGCATTGAGTGACTCTTCGGAAGACTGAAGGAATCCCTGAGAGATGACCGAGAGAGCAAGAGAGTCTAGGAAAAGAACCAAGAAGAATTGCTCTGGCAAAGAGTGAAAAATGGAAATTGATTGAGGTACCCTTTCATAGGGAAAACTCAAAAGACGAAGCGACAGTGGGTGTAATAATCTAGACTGTCCAAATCTCAGAAAAATCACAGCCATCAGATGAATGAGAAACAAAGATACAATGCAGTAAAGTCTATTAGACAGAAAATACCTGCATTACGAAAAAGACTGCTGGGAGAGTCCTGGAAAGGGCAAGCCGACAGCAAAAGCTACTATTTTTTCAAGAAATCTGGAGGAAAGAGTGAGGAGCAATTGATGTGTATATGGATCACCAAGGCCTAGTCAAAACCTGTGAAATAAACCCAATGGGAGAACTAGAGGAAAATCTTGAGAAAAACCCAGAAGGAGACTCTTAAGGGGTAAAGGACTTGAGGCAAAAGGATTCACCTAATGAATATGCACTAACCCAATCACAAAGCCTATAAAGGACAAGCACAAAAGCTGAAGATAAAGCGTAAGGGCCAAATGAAGAGTCTCGCATGGAAAGACCCCAAGAGACCCTCTCAACCAAGGGGTTCCCGGGAGAGTCTTGGTAGACTCTCGTGAAAAGAGCTTCTAGAGAGTCGTAAAGTCTCCCAGAAGATTCTCCTATGGGATATTCCCAGTATAAAAGTGTAAGCAGATTACCTCCGAAATCTCCTTTGAGAATCTCGCAATAGATAAGGATTATCCAACAATAATTCCTATCTCAATCGAACCCAAAATGGTATGAATGCTTATCACAAACCTCATAGCTCACCTATAAATAGATAAGCCTTTCTCTTGAAAAAAGGGGGGACTTAGCAAATACTACCCAAAATTCTTTGCAAGCTCCTTTGATTTTTGGCAAGTTTGACTTAAGCATCGAAGGGTTTGCGTGGGTAATACCATGTGCCCTCTAACCAGCTTGTTTTTTATGAATTTATTGTTGTATCTCGGTAGCAACAATCTTGAATATTTATTTGCTTCCAAATTTTGGCTATACACAATCGTAATATGTTTATATCTATTTTATTATCTCTTCTTTTTTTCTTTTTTTCTTTTTTTTTTAGATTTAACTTTTAAATCTGTCCATGTTTAACCCAAAAGAAAACTATTAATATTGTCTTTGCTTCTTATTCAGCCGGCAGTAAGTCCAGTTGATGAATACGGTGCCTTAATATATGCTGGACGATGGGGTACCTATGGTGTTTCACTTCCAGGGAGAGTGACTTTTGCTCCTGGAAATGTGGGATTTTCAACTTTTGGGGCACCACGTCCGATGGAGGTGAGCAGGCAGCAGTTACACTGTAGCATTACCAAGATGCAGCCTTTTTGTCTCACGGTGACTCATTATGTTATTTCTCATCCTCGTTTGCAGACACAAATAATCAGCGATGAAACTTGGAAGCTAGTAGATGGAATTTGGGATAAAAGAGTTGAGGAAATTAAAGCTGAAGCCACTATGGAGGCTGCAGAAGACAAGGAGAGACCGCAACTTTTGTTGGCCAGTCATTTCCTGTGACAGCACGTACATGTCTCTTTGAATGAGTGTGCAGCTTGTCACCGGCCTAATGTTGGTCTGTTGGAAAATTTTGTCAAAATAACACTGTATGTTAGCCTCACTTAGTAGCCTGAATCGAAGCTCAAGGCCGAAAAGTACCTGTCCATGGGGCATGCAAGCGGGGGTTGGGCGTTGGCTGGCAGCTCTTTGTACATGTCAGTAACATTATATATGATGAACATGAGGACCCTGTTCTGCCACTACATTAGGGGACCTGCCTGCCTGCCTGCAGACTGCAGTTGATGTCTCATACCAAGAAAGCGCGAGCATGAGCAGAGTTGAAGCTGTCATTCTTCCAATGTTGAATGTTTTGCTGAGGAGGAGGCTCATTGTTAATTCAGCTGAGAGAGCTAGCTGTTCCTTTTACATGACTAGTGTGTTGAGTGCCTCTGCCTCTCTGTCCTGTCTGTGCCTTTTTATTTTTAATGTGTCCAATGAAAATATTATCTTAATAGATTCAACAACTGCAACTGGGATGGGAACACTTCTTCTGTTCTTCAGCAGGTTTCATAGACCTTATTCTTTAAATTTAGTAGTTTTCAACTTCCATAAATTTCTCTCTTTCCTACTTGATTAAGGTTACTTTGCATTTTGAACCTCATTCTTGGATTATGTTTGTTCTTACATACAACCACCTCCAGTTGGACAATACCCTTAATTTCTTCATTAAAATTAAGGGCAATAACCATTTAAAATTTTGAAAGCCTTTGGATTGGACCTAATTATCTGAAATATCCATCAAAGAATCAAATTTTCTTGGAACTTATTACATTGCGGTCAGCAACCTGTCAAAATGAAAATTTTAAATTTTTCATTTCCTTTTGGTCTAATGGACGCAAAACCAATTCTCTTAGAAACAAGACTTTCTCAACCCCCCCCCCCCCCCCCCCCCCCCCCCCTCCAAAAAAAAAGAAAAAGAAAAAGAAAAAACTTCTTCACCTGTTATGTAGAATTTTTTTCGTATTTTTATGTTTTTTACATATACCAATAAATCATCAAAGTGGATTGTTGTGTAACAGTATTTTATTATGAGCGTTCTGAATAGTTTTTCTAAGATAATTCATAACTCATATTTAGAAATTATCTTTTGGTGATTTTTCTGTCAAAAGTTGTGTAACACATTCTAGTTTTTTTTTTTTTTTTTTTTTTGGGGGGGGGGAATGGTTTCAAACATAACTTCATTTGAATAGTGTTGTTTAGGCCTAAACAAGATGATTTTTATCACATAATACTAACAAAGTTGCAATATATGTCACACCTTTCCTTTAAAAATAAATGACGTATGCGAATCATCCACACAAAAAGATTTAGAACACAATATAAGATTTAAAGCTAACACAACTTAACATCTCATAAAAACCCTTTTACTAAACAAGCATGCTCAAATGGATTTTCAATACAATATCTTTCTTTGCACCTTGCCTTTTGAAATCACTTCCACCTACATATATGTGAATATATATATATATAATAAAAATATAATTGGGGTGAGATATACATTTAGTAAACATTATGCATAAAGATATTCGACATGAATAGCATTTTCATCAACTAAAATGCAACAAAACATCCATAGGTTGCAAGTTGAACACATACTTTCCAAAGATTATCAACTACCACATGCATGACTACTCTCAACATTTATGCAAAATATTCAAAATAATCTATTTATCATGAAAAATAATACTTCAACATTTTTGTCATCCCTTCACCTTAGCAAGATTCACCAATAGCCTTCAAGGATATGAAGAATAATGGCCTCCTCCTTGTTCTTGGGTGTTTCACCAAGATTTATGGAGACTAAGTTAGGACTTGTGATGAGAAAATCATCCTTTCTCTTTCTTCCTCTCTTCCTTTCTTTTTCCTTCCTTTTTCTTCTCTCTTTCTTTCTTTCTTTTACATAGAAATTAAGGGGTCATCACCTTCTCAAACGCCTTTAGTCAAAGCATCCCACCCTTTCTATAAACCACAGGTCTAGCCACTATAGCCTCAAAGTAGAACCAAGTCATTGCCCAAGGGCTGGAGTCGTGGCCCTTTGAATAGCAATAGCCGAAACTTCTACGTGGAGCGTGAATCAATCCCACAACCTTGTAGTAACTAGGTTCTCCCTTGTACACAGTTAATCAATTGTGCTACCTCGAGGGGTTTTCTTTTCTCTCTCTCCCATCATCTTTTGGTTGAAAACCCTTCATTTCTCTCTTTTTTCTCTCATGCTTTCGAAATAAAGAGTTGGGGTTTAGGTTTGATATTTATATCCATCTCCTCCCTTTAGGCTTGATCTAGGCCCAAAAATGAACCCTAGAATTGTTAGGGTTTGATTGTTAAGATTTTCTTTCCATGTAAAGGGTCTAATGACAATGAGCAACACAAATCAAATCAGTGACTATTCTTCTTCCTCCTTAGTGTATTGAGTAGCAAGGGTAGCAATTCAAATCTATGACTTCACAAAGTTATCCACAACAAGAAGGAACATATCTCCTTTGGAAAAGGCAATAGTAGCTCGTAGGGGGTTCAATTTTCATTACTGGTGTTGAAGTGAATTCTTATGGTGGGTTGCAATGGAGATGAGCTCTTAACTCTTTCAAGAGAGAATGTATAGTGATTTTCTCGCCTATTGATCATTTCACAAAGGAGCTCTTACCACATTATCATAGTTGTTCTCTATTATCTCTATTACCACCTCACCATGAAAAAACCTACTCTCCTCACAACCCATCCATCTTCTCGTCATTCACCATATATGTTTTGATTTCACTACATGAACAGAGAAGATGGATTGGTTGATAATAAGGTTGTGCATTTTCCTAGAGCGGTGGTAGAAGATGATACAATTGTTATATTAAGAGAGGGGTGAATTAAATTTTTTACTCTTTTTAAAATTTGAACTTAAATAAATGAAATTAAAATAAGAATACGATAAAGGAAAGAATGCAACACACTTGATTTAAAGTTGTTCAGCTATAAAGCTTAGTCCACTACTTTGATTTACAACCAAGGACTTTACAAACACACCGAGTATATTTTACTATATCTTGTAGCTTTTTATAGGTTCATCTACACAACCTTTACAATTGACTTTTTACAACTAGGCTCAGTCACAATCACTGACTTTCAAGGATAAGGTGTAATCAACTATAGTTGATTTTTTACACTTGGCTCAACCAAAATCAAAACACAACCTTCCAAAGGATTAGGTGTAACCTATTACAAGTTTCACAAATATTGTGAAATGATTTCTCAAGAGAAAAATATGAAATGAAACAGTGATTACATATATTTTCTTGAACAAAAGAGAGTTAGAAGATATGGATGTATAAACACTCTTAAAAAAATATCACAAAAATATTTTAAAATGAGCTTGTGAGAAGCACGAGACTTTTGAAAATAATCACTTGAAGTTTGAAAGAAGAGTTCTTGAATGTATGTTCAATTCTTGTAACTGTTGTCACCTTCTTTAGGCAACTTCAACTCCTATTTATAAATTTCCTACATTAAATGTTAGCTGACATGGCAAATGATAATTGGAATGTTTCAATTGTGTCACAACTGCCACTTTTTGTATCTATGAGCATTAAATAACAAATATAAATTCACAAAAGTATGCCCATGTTGTTTGAAATGAATTTAATGAACTGAAAAGATAAAACTGACAGCATTCAATGCGTCTAATGGCTATATTTTTCAAAATTTGACAGTCGATACTCGACTATCATATAGGTTTATTTGACTAATATAGGTTCTTACTCAATTGAATGAACAATGTAATCGATTATATGAAAGGCTTACTCGCGTATGAGCAAATCATTACTTGACTAAAACAAAAGCAACAGAAACTTGCATTAAACACTCGAATAAAGGCTAAGAGTTCTCAACTAATAGAGATCTCTACTCGAGCATAAATACTTGATACTTGATTAACTTTAAGACCAAAAACTTAGCTAGCATCCAACCTATCTTTACTCGATTAAATAGATTATACACTTGAGTATAAAATTACATTAATCGATTATCAAGAAGGCTTTACACCATTAAAAAGATGCAAAAAGATTTAACACAAAAGAACTCGATTATTAAAAGGATTTACTTGAGTACAAAGGATTGACACTCGATTAGAAAAATTCTTTACTCCATTAATTTTTTAAAAGACAGAAAGTTGCATAATATACTCGAGTAGGAGATTATGATAGTCAATTTTAAAACATTTTTACTCGATTAAACTGATGCATGTAATCCACTGATTTGAAAATAACTTGAGCATTTCTCGATTGGATTTGAAGCATACTTTATTGGAGTTTCACAAAATATTTTCAAAAACTTTATTCGACTAACACAAAGAGGTTACTCGATTGGCTCTCGCAAGTTTTATGAAATACTCGATTAATATAAACATATACTCAGCTATTTTAAAAATATACTTGAGTATAGCATTATCAAGCTTAAGAGTACTTCAAAATGTTTTGGAAATCATCAATAAATAAAATTTATTAAAATTATATTTTTCAAAAACTATTTTCTCAATAAATTAAAACATAAATTTCTTAACAGAAGAGAATAATGAAACAAAAACATCAATTAGGTATTTGATTGAAAAAAATCAAAAGTTCATTCTAAAATTAAATTTTTCCTTTTGTGTGTGTGTGTGTGGGTTATTTATCCACTTAATATATATTTATTGAGGTGGTTGAAGTTTAAATTATTTTTTACCTAAAACTAGTGGGCTAATATAATGTTTTAGTTGTTATATTAGTTTAATTCTTAGTTACAATAGTTTAAGCTATTTTGTGCTTGAAACTAATTTGGATAAATTAGGTTTAGTTTACATCAATTCATCATACACACTTATCTCAAATCAAAGAAAAAGAACTCTACCTAACTTTATTATAATAACTTGTATAAAAAGAACGTTACCTAACTTCAATAAACCATTTTCTTATTCTTCTTCCAATGATTCATTTTCAGGTGACAAGTGGAGAGAGGAGGAGTAAGGGAAGAGAGGAGCTTCACCTACACACATCCACACCCCCATAGGGGTAATGTAACACCCCACCTCCTCAGGGCGTGTTATGCCTTATAAAATTTGGGTCTTATTTTTTTATTTATTTTTTCTTTCTTTCTAAATTACATTATTCCCAAAATTCCCTAAGACCTATCTAGCGCTTAATTTATACACTAGAGGTAAATACAATCTTATAAAGCGGAAGCTGAATCTAACCTGCTCATGGCATTACATAAATAACTGAATATGGCATTTATTACAAAGTTAATACATAAGCTTCTGAAAATAAATTAAAACGTACATAATTCTCGAACTATTAATATTACAACATAACATGGCACATTTACTCATTTCTTGACGTCTCGCGTCACTACACATCTTCAATCTCTATATCATCACTGCAAATCCCGACTGGAACGTCAAATGTTCCAGGGGCGAACCCAAGTTAGATGATGAACCATCTAAGTAAGAGTACATAATGCTATGTCATGTGTATATGTAATGTCTTTCCTCGTAGGTGTCAACTACACCCCTTATGCTACCTACCATTTTTGCGGCCACCTCTTTCGAAGCCGAGGTGTATGAGTGCACACTTGGTAAGGCAGCGATACTAGTTCGTACTCCCTACGGCCTCAAATGCGTGTGATCAATGATATAAACGTGTATTTATGCATTTCATAATCATGTCATGGATGCAGTCTACGTGATGGGTACATATCAGAGTATGCCAATATGATGAAAGCATTCTCGAAGATAAACATTTATAACCGTACTAAACTTGAAATGGTACACTTACTTTTAAGTTGCCTCGAAAAGAGTGTTAGTGTCGAAAATCGTGTCGAGCGGCTATTTCTCAATCCTCTTGCCCTCAAGGACTCCTAAAACATTAAATTTATTTTTTAGAATATTACTTTACTATTTTTCATATTTTCTTCAATTTCTCTTTATTTCTAAGCCTTATTTCTTCAAAATTACATAATAATTATCTAGACTTTCATAATATCCAATTTCTCTTTACTAATATTCCTTAAATAATATTTCTAGCATTTTGGAATTTTCTTGGAATTTTTTAAATTAAATTCCTATTTTTTTCTTATTTCCATAATAGAAAAACTATTTAAATAAATGACTAATTTAGCATTTTCTAGAATATTTTTCATAAAACAAGACAAACAAAATTCCAGATTTAATAAAAAATTTTGCAAAATTTTTATTTCTTTTCTTTTCTTTTTATTTTCTTTCTTGCAGGCGCATGGAAGGCACGTGCCTTCTTCCCACTCGCGGGCGCGTGCAGCCACGCGCCCGACTGCATCGTCTTCTTCAATGGCCTTCTCGCCGCCGACAATGCTGCCGAGCCTCCAAGCTTCAAACGAAGCTTGCTCTCCCCCTATTTCCGACCCCCCGAACTCGAATATAGCCTCAGAAATTAAAAAAAAAAAAACACGAAATACCTTAAATCGGCGGTTGAACCTTCAGCTTCGGCGAGGCGCGATTTTCCGGCGAGTGCTCGATCCTCCTTCTCCGCTGCTCCGTTGGCCACCAAAATCACCAGAAAGCTTGCCCACACCTCGAGGATCAAAACCCTACTCACGAAAGCTCTCAAACGCTGCCCAAATACCTGATCTTTGAAGTAAAGATTTCTAATGAATAGCCTCACTCGAACATGGCTATTTATAGCCCAAACTTGACGTGACTTGCTCTATCATGGACAGCCACGCATCTTGGAGGCTATTCCGACGTCCTTGGGAGCATTTAAAGCCTCTCTTACCTCTGATTGCTTGATCGTAGGCGCAGCCAGAGCATGGTCACGCGCCTGCTCCAGATTTTTGCTGATTTTTTGATTTTTTTATTTATATATATATACACATATACATTTATACTTATTTACTATGTTGCACGGAAACGTTTTCGATAGGAAACGGAAACGTGAAAATGGATGTTTTTATAAAAAAAATAGGCATAAATAGGGTCCGAAACGGAAATAGGAAACGTTTTCGAAACGTTTCGAAAACGGGGACACGACACCTATGAGGTGTTTCCGTGCAACATAGCTTATTTACATACTTATACACATATACATATAACAGTAAGAAAATACATACTATAATTTTTGGCATAAGCACTATTTATATAATTTCTGATACATAAGCATCTTTTAATAAATTAATTATATACAACTTAAAAATAAATTTATACTTAATAAAATTTAAAACTCTAATAATTTCTTTAGGGTCACATACCTCATATCATTAAATAAATTTCACTACTAAATTTATATATACTCATTAAAATTTTAATAATTTTCCTAGGGCCTAAAATCAAGATATTTACGGTATCTCAGGGTATTACAGGTAACCCTCTATAAAGGGTACATTTATTTTGTTTGTTTATTCTATTATTGTTCTTCTTTTTCGAGAGATAATTTGAGTAACTAACATTTGATTTTTTGCATCTTTGAAAAAATGGAACATCTTGGTGCTACAACTCACCAAAGAAGGGGAAGAACAAGGTGGATCAGAGAATGCATTAGCACACAAGTGCCTTTGCCTTACCCTTAAGAGGCGGGCACCTTTGATCTCCCTAGGGTGGTCAAATGAGCGTTTTCTTAGCCTCTGACGACATTTGTTTCCTTTGACTTTCCACCAACTCATCCTACAGGTGTGTCTCCACTACTAGAGACCCCTTTTGCCTCCAAGATGGAGGTAGCCAAGAGTTCGCATAGAGCCCCATCTCCACGACATCCTAGAGATGAAGAAATCACCTTTCATCTAGAATTAGACAAGCATCACTTCTACAATTGAGTAAAGTGCAACTGATAGGCGATGCATATTGGCTATTGAGAGCCACCAACGGACTGCCCCTTTCTTCCTAAAAGTTAACATTCCTAGCATTCACCCTATCCTTCTTCTTAACAGGTGATGCGTGCATGGGGAATATTTTAAAGTCTACATTGGGTTGGTTAATTCTAACTCCTTGCAAGACTTAGGGATTGGAGCTCACCTCATCTATTCGACCATTCTTCCTCGGGATAAGCAAAGGATGTTCGACAACTTTTTGAGGATGTTAGATGGTCCCAAGATGAAGATCATTGGGACAAGGCCTCCATTATATCTACACCTATTGTTTTTTGTTGGATGTCTTTTCTTTTTAACTTTTTCAATCTTGGAGCTTCTTTTAGGGTGTTTAAGAGATGGTAGCTACCAATTCCCAAAGTAAGGTATATTATCATCATGTATAGGAGGATAAGGAAAGGTGGAGGAGAGAGAGAGATGGGACCATGAGGCTTCGTGTTAGCAAGATATATGTTGTTAACTAGGGAGAGATAACTAGGAGCTATGAGTGTGTAACACTCAAGATTTTTAGACTTAAATATGATATAATACTCGAGATTTTTAGATTCAGATACTTGAAGAAATAGGACATTTCAATGGATTGTGGAAGTTTTGAAACAAAAAATCAATTTATGAACCAAGGGCAAAATTGTAAATATTGAAGTTCAGGTAAAAGTGTAATTTACTTAAAATCTTGGGATATTAGTGTAATTTATCCTTTCTTCGGGGGCTAAAATACAATTATAAAATGGTCTAAGGATCCAGTTGCAAGAGGTCTAAGCGCAATTACTCTAAAAGTTTATACCAAGGTGTAATTATCAAAAGTTTGGGGTGAGAGTGCCATATTCGAAAGGCTCGAGTCAAAGAGTAATAACACAAAGGTTATGGATGTGAGCTTATATTCCAATATAGTTTTGAAAAGCTTTGGATTTCAAATCTTATTAAATATAGCTTTGGATTTCAAATGGATTTAAATCCACCTTCGGATCATTTTGAAATCTAAGGCTTAGCCTCCAAAGTCTCCAAACCTTATCCTCAATGACAAATGACAAGCAACCATTGGCCACTTGAAAGATAAGATAAGGTTACATGATGGTTCATAATGATCGCTTGAGGTGGCATCGCGTGATTGGCTAGAAAAGCTCACTTAACCTCCAAGTTTGCTAAAGTCTCCAAACCTTATCCTTAAGGACATGTGGTAAGCATTTATTGGCCACATAGGGAAGGTAATAATGAGGCCTCGTAATGATAGAATATGTGACGAAACATGATTAGCCGAAAATGCCTATAAATAAGCCTTAAGGTAGTTCACAAGTTTTAGAAGAATTTGGGCAAGGTTGAGAAAATCAAAAGGGAGGATTTTGTGATAGAAAGTTAGGGGAAAATTCTTCAAAAATGAGCAAATTTGGTGTAGAAATGAGAGCAAAATAGCCTCACTGGAAAACTTGGGTCATTTCCAACCATATTGAGGTAAGTACACTATGAACTATCTATGATGTTTAAGCACGCTCATGAATCATGTTTATGTGGTCCCTCATCTTATGTTTCAAGCAAGTTTCATGTTCTCAAGCAAGTTACGGGATCGGGGTTTAGTAGCGCTATGCACGGAGGCTGCAAATTGGTAGAACCTATCGTGTCCCCTTATGTTATACATTCATGTTACAAGTTCATGTCATGTCATGTCATGTTTAAATACGTTTGATAGTTCTCTTGTATTTACTGAGATTTACGTAATTTGACCCCTTATGTTTTTCCCCCAGGTGATCATGAATGAGGAGATTGGGGCGTGAACGAGGAGCATGGTGGCTCGTTAAAAGGAATTTTCAAGAATTTAAGTTTCAATTTTCTTTTGGATGTCTAACAGATAAACCTATTTAAGTTTTTCCTTTCTTTCTATTAAAACAAAGTTTTCCAGGGTTGAACTTTGATTATTTTCTATATGTATGCCATAAAGCATGTATTGGAATTTTATTTACTTTAAAGAAAGTCTAGGTTGGTTTTAAGTTTCGGATTTCTCTATATGGATGCTATTGCTACAAAGCATATTTGTGAAGTCTTTCTTTCTTCTGTTGAAACCATGTTTTATGTGTCAAACTTTATATTTACACGAAACGTGCTTTGAATTCTATTATATTTGAAACTTTACTTAAGTTTATAAAAGTCTTGTTTCTCAAGTTTTTCTGCGTTAAACCTTGAAGTTCATAGGAATATTATTATTATTAAGCATGTTTGAAATCTTTTTTTCAAATTTATGAAAATTATATTTAAAGAATATGGAAGTTTGTTTTTTTTTTTTCATGGCATGTTTTGGGTGTTTCAAAGTAGCATATTTTTAAGTTACAGGTGTCACATAGTGTGTCTCTTGGATATTAGTTCCAGCTTTTGCACACGAATCAAGGATCTAGAGGAAGAGAATCATGAGATAAAGAGGGCAAATAAAGAATACAAGAAGAGGATCAAAGAGGTGAAGAAATCCTATTCGACCCTAATTCAATATTGGAACCAGTAAGTTTAAGAGTTAGCCACCAACTATGCTCAAGAGTTAACATTGCAAGAGCCAACTGAAAACTATTGAGCAACAACTTGATGGAGACTGTGCCACTATCCAAGTGGAAGCAGTTTGAGAATACAAGCTATCACAAAATTGTTACAACTAGAAGGAGCAATATGCTATTTGTTTCACCAAGTATGGTTTCAACCTAGCTTGCTCCTTCTTGGAATCCAATGTCTGAGCAGTTATTGGATGAGTTGATGTTCACTCCTAAGGTTGAAGATTACAAAGCTTTAAACTAGCATCACAACAACCTAGATCCTAGGAGCCTTGGTACCTATCTAGATTTTTGTTGGCATGGTGATTTAGAAAAACTCTGTAACACCGAGTGTCATTTTATTTGCATTTATAAATTTTGCATAATTTTATTGTTTATGCCCATATAAATGATTTAATTATAATTATTACTATCAATAATTGAACCTTATTATGCAGTGGAAGGAAATGGACGTCGTCGCGCTCAATGTGCCAACTAGAGAAAAAAAATTATAATTTGTTATTATGTAGTTCAATGTGTTATTATTGATTTAAAAATTTCTAACTGTATTATAATTTTATCAAATTCAATTCAAGTGGCTAAATATATTTATCTGGGTTTGAAATTTTTAAATAGCACTCACTAGGATCTAGAATACAAATTAATTTAATGTTGGGTTTAATTTTTAAGAGACTCATTATTGGCCCAATGGGTGAGAAAAAACAAATATAAATAAATAACCCAAAAGCCCAATTAAAGCCCACCTAACTCAAGACCTAATAAAAAAAAATAAAAAAAAAGAGGAAAAAACCCTAATACATCTCTTTTCCCCCTCCCAAACCTCACGTCTCCCTCTTTCCCTCACACATCTCACTTCTCTTTTCTATCAACACACACATCACCCCTCAAGAAGAAGAGAAGAAGAAGAAAATGTAATTTTTCTTTTATTTAATTTTTCCCAAAATAGCCTTTAATAAGATGGGTATTTTACATATAATATATATACATAGATGTGGCAGAATACATATGATTGGTTTGATTTTATATTGATTGGGTATTATAGGCATGTAATTTTGATAGATCTAATGGAATAACAATGCTGCCCAGATTTAACAGTTTTTCTGCTCTTACTTTAAAAATTCGTTAAAAATTGTATATGTTGAATTTTGGGGAGATTCAAATTGAAAAATTACCCCCTATGAGTTGTCTATCATCTGGACTTTGAATAACTTTATTTGGAGGCTCGTATAAGTTTTTATGACATCTTTCGTATACATTGACAGATTCATACGAGAATAGTATTTTTGGAGGATAGAAAAATATTTTGGAACCCCAAACGTTGCTTTAATGAGCTCATTTTTTTATATGATGAACTTATAAGAGTTTACTACCTCCTGTGTAAATTTTATAATTTTACGACATCATTTATTATTTTTAAATTATTTTTTAAATACTTTACTACATGCTGCCAGGAAAAACAATTTCTGTTTATGGATTTGGAAAAAAAAAATATTTTAAGGATCTTGTAATCTGAATCTTGATGTGAATTTAATTGAGAATGTGTCTCTATGAGGCATTTAGCCCACCAAATTGGATTCATGTCATTTTGTGCTAAGAATTTAAATTTATGCTTGTCTTCGTAAGGGTCGACAATTTGAATTCGTAAATGGGTAGTGTTTTACGAGTAGGTCTTTATTGTAAATGTCTTGTTTATGTTTTTGCATTGAATTCTATTTATACATGTAGTATTATAATGAATTAACTTAAGAAAAATAGTAGTGAATTGGAGTCATGTTTAAAAGGTAAAGATTATTGAAAATTTTAAAATGATTGATAATGAATTAGGATTTTTGGCACATTGACGTCGTGGACAACTAAGACTCCTCCACTTGCAAATCCAAGAAGTGAATTTTAAAGACTTCAGATAAGTAAACTTTCTCTAATTTTCATCCCATGTTGAACGGTTAATGTGGAAATATTGTGCTTTATGGTTTGCTTGTAGATATTTAATGCTAAATCTTCTCATTACTTTGTGTCATTTCCTTACATACAAAGAAAATGATTAAGCATGTATATATGACATGTCATTGCATCAATGAGCAGGCATAGGCATTGATTAGAGAAGGTTAAATGTTTTTCACATGAAAGATGTGTAAAGGTGCAAATTTTCTTTCAAATATATGTAACTCAAGTTTTAAAGGAAATGGGTGAATGTCTATGCCATGAATAATGTGAGTAGGAAATGGGGCGTGGGGGACCGGCACACCCGACCTGTGAAGAAATGTGAATGTGAAAGTTGAAAGTGGAAAGAAATTTTTAATCGCTTTGTAGTACTACCGATGGAATGAATCTGGTTCCAAATAAGAATTGCCCACTACATTCCGATTGGCTAGATGACACACCCTGTGAGCTCACGATAGTAATGAAATGTTTTGAAAAGTTAAAATAAATGGGGATACATTTTCCAAACTTTATTCAAACTTTGCATGTCACAAGCATGCATCATGTGCATGGAGTTTACTTGCTGAGCTTTAGCTCATCCCTTTATTTTCCCCACGTTTCAGGTGATGAGAGCTAGATGAGTTGAGGAGATCACTTGGAGGCAGACTCACCCAATAACCAATGGCATAGGGTTTTAGTTTTTGGACTTTTCTTGTTCGTTATTCATTTGTTTACCCATTTCCTTAATTGTTTAATCTTGAAGTATCGAATAAGATAGTTTTGGGTTTAGTTGGTTAATATTTCTATTATTGTGGGTGCGTTGTCCCTCTATAGGTTAGCTAAGTCTAATTTACAGGGGACACTATATCGAAACTTTTATAAAATTTTATAAAAAAAAAAATAGCTGAAAATAAAATAATTTCTGCATTTAAAGTAAGGTGAACGTTAACACATCTAGGTTTAGGACTTCTAAACTTGGGGTGTTACAAACTCACAAGCCCTTAGGAGTTATACTTGCAAGAACTTGAAGGTATAAGATGATCAACACCCTCAAGGATCAAGATGTGGCGACCTAGGATGTGGTAAAGGATTCGATGCTAGAGATGCACCTGTTGATGATTGTGATTTGAAATTTCCTGGGCAGGGTGACCATGAGATTGGAAAGAGTTTAATGTTAGATCAGATCTGACATGCTACCTCAATCACACTGTATTGGATATGTCATAGTTATCGAGTGTTGTGAGTTTAATCAGTCCATGACTCTCACTCAATCAGGATGTTATTCAGTGGAAGGAGTATAGTGCACTGTAATCGAGGAGTCTTAGTAGGTTCATATGAAGTTGGACTTCATTTCCATTAGGATCGTCTTGAGTCCTGACTAGAGAATACTCGGGATCTTTTAGGGTGCTTTCAGGATTTGGAGAGATCCTTTTAGTAGGTTGATAGGATCAGTCGATGTCAAGACGTTAACATGTCCTGATTGCTACATGGCTATGAACCTAGAAAATTACACGTATACTGAGTAATATACCAGATTAGTGATCCGTTGCTCTTAGTGTGTTCCTTGTCACTATGGAAAAGTGATGTTGGTTGCTATTATGTGTGGGACACATGGATATATGGATATACGAGATTGCTATTGGATAACAAGGGCTTTGTTTGCATTATTGGATAGTACAAAGGCTATTAATTGATAATAGTAGGGTCAGAATGCAAATTATAAGAGGTTAACAAAATATATGGCTTCTATCGATCAGACCTTTTTGGTCAATCGACCAAACCTAAACTATATGGTTCTGAATGACTTCGATTGATCGAATAGTACCGTTCAGTCGACTAGAATTCCATAGCACCTTGTCTCGTCCGAGCATTAATCGCTCAGACGGTTTGCATGATTATGGGGATAGACAAATGGGAGGCATGCAATGGAAGCTGATTGGGTGACATTGAGTGAAGAGAAGGTTTTGAGGAGGCAAGTGGTTACACGACTGCTTCGGTGACATTGAGTGAAGAGAAGGTTTTGAGGAGGCAAGTGGTTACACGACTGCTTCCTTCTTCTTCTTGTTCTTCTCTAGTTCTTCTCTAGTTCTTCTTTTCCCCATTGTTGTGTGCTCTTTCTTCTTCTTCTTTCATAGCTGCAACCATTTTTGTTCTTGCTTCAAGTTGGCTGGTGCAACTGGCTCTCATTCTTCTCCCATTTATATAGGTTATTGAACAACCAAAGGTGTAACCAAGAGGAACCACGGTAGAGCTTTGGGTTACCTCCTTCGAGAGGGTCCTAACACATCTCCATTGAAGGGTTTTGAAGGCATCTCAGGTGTGGACTATCTAGGTCCTCCACACGTGAGGAGGCAAGGTGGTCACCCGAAGTCGTAGCTTGCTTGTGGGAGTTCATTCGGATAGCAAAGAGAAGAAGCATCTCATTGGACAACCAGTATCGACCTTTCTAAAAGATATATCGATAAAACCCCTATAAAACCCCTATGGCATGGTTTTATCTTTTGATGAATGTAAATGATTTATACCGAGTCTTGCAAGGATTGCTTTCGTTTTCACTTAACGCTGCTTTGATATATGTTTTGGTTTTGAAAAATGTTTTAAAACCTATTCATCCTTGCATTGGTCCACATGTGGTTGGTTTTTAGCCTCGTGCCCTAGTTTCCTTTCAGTGGTATTAGAGCCTCAGCTTGGTACTTTTATCCTATGCAAGTGTTTGTTGTATTGTGTGCTTATTTTGAACATATTTATCTTTGTTTTGGTGTTGGTTTGCATTGTGCGTCACTATTCATTTGAGACTATTAGATAGTTTCTAGATAAGTTCAATCTACCTGATCGTTCAAGTTAGTAAACTGAAGTTAGAACCTTGTGATTCTAGATGACTTTAATCAGTTGAATGTCATTAGTCAATTGATTGAACTTGTGACCCAGATCTTAGGTCAATTGTTGTTAGAGCTAATTGACCAAACATGTAAAACCAGCTTAGAACGGGCGTTTGCCATGAGATTTGGTTTATCGATTATTCCAGTGGGAGGATTTATTGACTGTCTTAGAAATGGTCGACTGATCCGGGATCGCAAGGGAATTATGGTGGATCGTTTCATGCTTTTAGTTTACCAATTGTCCAATTTTTTGAGGTATTCACTTTGATGTAACTGGATTACATTGGGTAAGCTTATATCGAAAGAGAATTGTGATGTTAGATGCTATGAGTCAGAAATTGGTAGCACACATTACATAAACACGAAATTTTGAAATTGGATTTCAAAAGTTTATGCCAATTGGATCAATTGGATTGATCAAGGTGATCATGGGCTTAATGAATGAATGAATGAATGATTATAGGTATTCGGTCGCCAAATATGTAATATTATTTATTCATTCAGGTTGTAAAGAGACATAAGTCTCCATGCCCTTAATTTCATTTTTACAATTATTTGTATTAGAAAATCATTCTTGTAAAATAAAGAAAGGAGCAGCAAGGAGTTAATGTTGATGAAGACACTGAGATATCAATGGATGATGGCTCGAGGGAGCAAGTCAACCTCATTTGTTGGCAGCAGTAAAATTTATGGTTGAATGTCTCTTGGAAGCCTCTTTAATTAAATATTGAGGCTCAGGTTTAATTAAGTGCTTAAAAGCCCATGATCATCCAGTAATGCATGTATGCATTTTGTTTTATTATGTATTGGATACATTGAATAAAACTTAATACGTATGCAAAGTGAGATCTTAAATTAAAAATCGAAAACTCCTCCCAATTGTACAAATAATATTAGATGTAAATAGTGAATTGAATTCATCGTGACCCTCCACTACCATAGGATATCTTTGCTTGATTGAGTGTTCCCTGGCTACCAAAGATAAGAGGGTACATTTCTTGAGAGTTGATTAATTTTCATATTAAGCATTGGATGTTGTCAGTTACCCCACACGGATATGGCCAACATACCACCAAAGTGTTGAGATTGTAGACATTGCAAGTGGACTGCTGGTTGGGGCGGTGGGTGGAATCTAACCGTGTCACCGTCCTAGAAACCACCAAAGTGTTGGGAATTAGGTGGAATAGGGGCCTAAGGTTGAGCTCCACATTGAATGTGTTTGATCACCCACTACGAATCTTCTAACGGGATTCATGTTTACCACCTTACAAAGTGTGGGTTCGAAAAAATTAGTGAGAGGTACCTTTAATTCAAGACTGGAATTAAATGGATTTTTCAAGATAATCAAATTGACAAACTTTAAATTCTTTTATAGCTAAATCTCTTTTAAAATGGAAAATCATTCAAGCCCTTTATCTCGCATTTTATCCAAAGAGTTGATAGCGACTAATGGGATGGCTCGATCTACCACCCAACAAAGCGAGAAAATGCACAAGACAAGGCTTGATCTACTATCTAGGAGAGTAGGAGGAATACCCCAAGAAGTCACCTTGAGGAGATCACCTGAGGAAAGGCCACCTGAAGGGTATTTGGAGCTGAAAAGACTTGAAATGTTTTCAGGGGATGGTAGACCCAAAAGGCTTCGGGATAGTTGTGTGGGTCTCTTGGAGAAGATTCTAGGTAGCTCTAGAAATCATTTCAGAAGAGTCTCTGGTGTCTGGGAGAGATGATGGGCCTTCGAATCTACAAGGCATGAGACAATAAGAAGGTAAATGAGGATATCTCCCATGTAAGGCCTTCAATGCCTAAGTTAGGTGCTGCCATTATGCCGAAAGGATGATGCGGATGTAATATGATGTGCGAATGAGGTCTTCAAAAGAGGTGTTATGTAGGCGTGTAAGAGTTTTGGCTAAGGCTTTAGGATTTGAATATAAGTTCCAAAGGTGTGGGACCTAGGGGTATTTATACCCGTTAGATAACTGGGATGCATGGCACGCTAGGACACGTGGCACACATGCACGGAGACACATGATAGGACGCTTTGGGTAAGGGTGCACGGGCCTTCAGGGTGTCTTGGGGTAGGATCGAAAGGCTAGAAGAGACCCTTTCGAAGACTAGTCTTTGGAGAAAGAAGGGTCGAAAAGAGGTATGCCAAGTTATTGAGGAACAACCTTGGTTAGGCTATAGGAGAAGGCCTCCGAGAGTTGACCCTTCCAAAAGGTTATTGGAGAGTGCAGGCTAAGCCTTCGAGGAAGCGAGTCCTCGAAAGGTCCTCAGCTAGGTCTTTAGGGTGCCCTGAAGATTCTTCTGGGTGGAAATCCTCCCAAGAAGTTGTACCACCTTTGGGGGAGCTACCTTTCTGAAGGCGTCCCCCAAAGGCTATGTTAAAACAATGTCCTCAATACTGGAGAAAGTTATTCTTGATTTGTGGTGTGGTATGTGTTTCATTTTTGGCTGGTAAATTGGTGATGGTCTAACAACTTTTTGTGGCATGATCAATGGTATCTTTTAAGGGTGATAGTTGATTGATTTTCTCACCAATTGCCTTGGCAGTTGGGTATTTCAATTTCGTCTCATGTTTCAAATATCATTGTGGATGGTTCTTGGAGTTGGCCTGATATAACTTCATCACCATCTTTGGGTCTTATTTAAGAACATATGCCTAGTTCTCCTAGGGTTGGGCATCGTGATGAGTTAAGTTGGCTGTTGGCTTCTGATGGGATTTTTACTGTTCGTTATGCCTATTAGTGTTTATCTGTGCAACGTCCTCATGTTCGCATCATTTGGTTTGACATAGTTCTAGGATTCTTGCTTATGCATTTATCCGTTGGTTGGCGATTCAAGAGCAACTCACTACTCTTGACTGTCTTAACCTTTTTTTCCTTTCCTAAATAGATGTTATCTTTGTATAGAGGCTGCAGAGCATCATAGTCATTTATTCTTTGACTGTTTGTATTCTCGTCAAGTGTTATCTTTTTTTTCGTCATTTTAAGAAATTTGGATAGCCTTGGCATGGTAAAGATCTTTGGCAGGCGGCAAATCAGCTTGTTTTGTAGGCAAAGGTTTATTTTATTTGGTGGGAGCATAATAATCAATGTTGTCAAGGCCCACTGTAACGCCCCGCCCCCACTTACAGGCGCCACCGGTAAATAATCGACCGGATTACTCACCCGACAATCACAACTGAAGGGTTGGACTATGTTTCAACAGGAAACGCCCTAGGTGGGAACTAGGCTTCGTCCTTCCCTTCGCTCTACTCAGGAATTGGTCCCAACTCAAATAAGAAAAAATCCAGCGGACCAAGACCCGAAACCCGAGTGAGCTTCACCTCTCTTCAGCTCACCCCATAGCAAGCCAGAGGTGACCTAGGCACAAGGCTAGCATACAAACACTTCGCTGAGTATTGGGGATTTATGAGAACATACCTTGCTAATCTTGACTCGGTCCGAATCTTGGCTTTACCGACTATGCCATATTCAACCAGCAATCTCACAATCATCTATCACACTATGATGATTACACAATTAAATACATTTAAGCTCAATAACACAGACATTTACTCACAAGGGTATACACACACCACGCCCCCTGGTTACATACAAGCAATATTAAAAATACATAACTCGGGCAACTCAGCTAGTTGCCACAACGGCCTCCCGGCGCCATCCCTGCTTGCATCTGGACTTGCATCATCTACACATGAGGTAAAACCTCATGAGTCATAAAGACTCAGTAAGGGTGCAATGCATGTAAATATGAATATAATCATGTTTATGTATGCCAATGCATGCAAATGAGGTTAGGCTCACACATCTTCACAACCCACTAAGGTTTGAGGCATCAACCTATCAGCCTCTACCACACTAGTCCTCCATATGGCCATAGGTCCACTAGGTCTTGCATCACACAAGATATAACCACTACATGCCAATGCAACATAAAAACATTATCAGACACATTTACCAACTTGCAAGGCCACCTCCACGTGGGGCCATCCCTTACCTGGCTCGAAGCTTCAACTCTGCCTCGGCACGAACTCTAGCCCGAACTCCGAGCTCTTCTAGGATCATCGCCTCCTTGGTTGACCCTAGATACAAATACACACACAACCCAACTCTATCAACATCCGGCATTAAACCAATGCCCTCAACTTCGCCACACACACCATCAAAACCATCCATCAACAATTTTCCAAACAACACTAACCACGGCATACACCAGCCGTCAATAATTCCAAACAACCCCGACCCAGGGTTTAATCCAACAATTAAATTACTCTACACAATTTAATATCTCACATAAAGAAAATATTCTGAAAAGAATTAATTAACTCACCTCAGTTAATTTGGAAGAGAAAATCGATTAATCATCCACATTGGCATTGCCTCCCGAGCTGCCATTTGCGCCCAAAATCTCATTTCTGAGCTTCCAACACGCTCCACAAATCCCAATTTAATTTCCAGAACTTTTCCCCAATTTTTCTGGATTTTTCAGCTATTTTTCCCATTTTCCATATTTTCTTTTTATTTCTTTTCTTTTATTTTTCTTTTCTTTTCCATTTTTCTTTTTCTTTTTCTCTTTTCCTTCTTTCTTCTTCACCTCCCGCGGCACTGTTCATCTTCTTCCTTGGCGCGCACAGCGCCTGCGGCTCCAGCACCCGGCCACCGCCGCTGGCCCCCAGCCGCCGTCGATGCTCACCTCCATCTACCGCCTACCGCCGCGCCTGTCTCCGGCCACACTGCGCATAGCAGCGGCGTTGCTGCCCGACCTCCCCTCGCGGGGGCCATGGCCGCGACAACCAGCCAGAGCCGCACCTCCGGCCGTCATCGCCTCAAGCCGACGCCGCCTCTGCGTGCTCCACTGCCGGTCGGCTTCCACCGCAGCTGCTCCGCCACCAGCATTCGGCCGCTTCGCTGCTACCGAGCTTCTTCATTGGCTGCTTCCATGGCTGCCTTTGCCTTAGCCATTTCAACAGCAGCCCGAAGCTGCTTCTTCAATGGCCGAACTCGGCCGTCTCTCGATCTCGCTCTCAAGCTCTCTCACGATCAGCTCTCGGCAAAGCCTTCTCTCGCATGCTCACTCTCTGGTTCGGCCATCTCTCACATTACAATGGCAGAGGACACACCTAGGAAGCTTCCTTGAAGCTTCCTAATCACGCACACACGTGCATATATAAATATATATATATATATATCACATATTACACATTAAACCCTCCTAATTCCTAAAATTCCACTTAAGCAATTAATTAATTGCATTTTAGGAATTTACTAATTACTCTTGGGCCTCCCAATGCTTAAATTAATTATAATTAAGCCACCCAAAATCTTGGTTTAATCGAAATTAATGACCGACCGCTACTCGGGAATACTGACCTTGTCCCTGCGCCTGCACGGGACCTTTATTCGACCCCGAAACACTTAAGGGTTGCGTTACTCAGAAAACCGAACCACCCCTAGGGTCCCCTCAGCTTCCAGGAGGTCCCCTCCGACTATTCGGTATTGGCACCCACTCAGGCTTATACAGAATTTATTCTGAAAATTATTCTCGGTCGGATCGCTGCCAGCGTCACTATCCTCATCTCAAGACGCTCACCAATCCCTTGCCATGTTCCCTGGACATCCAAGTCCCGAGGCACTCCCAGCCGTCAATTCGGCAATTTTATTAATTAATTACTCGTAATTGACTTTCGGCCTTCCCGGACCACCCGAGGTCTTGCCAAATTAATAAAAATCTATTTATTTTCAATACCATGTAATACCGGGTATTACACCCACTCCCAAATTTTCCCACTAGCATAGGAAGTCTGAGAGAAGATCTATTCAAAATGGATACAGATACTCAAAAATTTCAAAAATTTCTTTTTTGAATTTGCTTACTAACAATAGGAGCCAAAATAAATTATACAACATTCCTTACACCATCATCTTGCTCTCACCACCCATACATTTTCGAAATAAATGAGCGAAGATTTTAGATACATAATGAAATACTCTACTCATGCCTCAAAACTATACCCATGGATCTTGAGCCCGGAACATCTCTGTACACATCTAACCGAAACTCGCCCCAAATAACTATCTTCCCCTTTCGTGGAATGATAAAAAGAAGTAAGGGTGAGCCACAAGGCTCAACAATTATATAGCAAAGGGAAACATCAATAGATCGATATATGAAGGCATGAATAACTCAAAGCCAAGGAAAAATCATTACCCGACATATAGACATCGATTGGGTTCATGCCTTCTACATTGGATAACAACATCTTCAAAGAAATACCAATTCTTTTTATCAAAGTACATTTTTTAAGGTGAGCCACAAGACTCAACAAGTATATAAAAATAACGAAAAAGGGATGCGATCAGACTTTCCCTGAACATTATGTATATCTGTCGTATATGAAAACACATGCCAACCTCATATACATAAACGTCACACATTCCATGCCATGTGGTTATATAACATGATACCCAACCATAACTAGCCATAACATAAATGCATAAATGCACACATATGGTCCTTGAGGCCCACATAAAATGCATACACTAGCGCCCAAGTCCCGGTATACAAACCTGCTAGTAGCCATGGATAGGCTACCAAATCAATCACATGATCCCAATGCTCTCATACCACATCCATAAATATCATATCCATCACCGTCATCATCATGTGCCACAGCACTCACAATCTCATCAAGGTCACAAGTTATTGTAGGTCTCAAACCCCCCAGTCTTACGTATCACAAGATATAGTTGTTGTGGGACTTAAACCCTCCAGTCTTACGCATCACAATCACAAGCCAATTTCCACCACCATTACGACCATGCAATGCAGAACATAAGGAATGCAATGGCTCTTATAGCATTAACGTCATGGCAAAGCCCCCATAAGCCTGAAAGTAAAGCAAGATCGCTACGGGGTAAACAGCGTAGTTCAAAATTTTGAACTTACCCCGATCCTGGCGATTGGATCAACGTCGAAATAAAATCATTCACAAACAAATAAATAAATCTAACCTTTAGATTATCGAGTCGTTCGCGGATTCGAGTCGTCCAAGCGTCCGGCCTCTAACTCGTGATACGCGGCACGCGTCCGTTGATAAGGAGAGCAGAATAGGAGTGCTAGCTCCTTCTCCTTTGCGCGGCTTGTGTATGGACGGTAAAAGAACATCCACGTTTCAAATCGATGCAAAAAGAAACGGGAAGAGTGAACAGCAATACGTTCTTCAACTCTTGAAAAATGACACCAAAAATCACCCCTATTTTGGGCAACCCATAAAGGGATATTTATAAGGAAATATCCTAGGGTTTCTAAAACCCTAATGGATTGGGATAGCCCATTAATTCTAATTTAATTAGAATCTTAAGTGGGTTTATTCTAGTCCAACTAGAAATATAATTAAATGGCCCAATTCTTTTATAAGTTAAATAAAATATTATGGCCCAAATCTAATTCAAGCCCAAATATATTTTATTTAATATTTGGTCCAAATATAATAGTTAATATTAATATTTGGCCCAAATCTAATTTAGTCCAAATATAATATTTATTTTAATATTTGGCCTAAATCTAATTTAGTCCAAATATAATATTTAATTTAATATTTGGTCCAAATCTAATTTAGTCCAAATATTAACTTAAGCCCAAATATATTTTATTTTCTATTTGCCACTCCAACAAATAGAAAATTATTAAATTAGAAACTCCTTCCTAATTTAATCAATTGCCATTCTAGGAAACTCTTTCCATTATGACGACCCCTCGCCATATCGACGTCATTACGTCTATTTGTTCTTTTTCCGTGAGAACCTACGACGGCACGACTTCTTGCCGAAGTGTCCCACTTAACCATACGTCCACTCTCCTGGTTTAAGCCAGGGACTGTGCCTATTGCGTATGACTCATTAGGCTTCCGAATATATTGGCAATGTGTCGGTACGAACACATAAGACAAGAATGGCCTCTAGCAAGGCATCATGCCTACCTAATTATTCAGAAGGATTCATAATCCGCAAATAACCTTTCACGAGCATGGTTACCGTGTAATTCGATCCTCTCGTCAATGTATCTTATGTGATCTCAAGTATGGCGATGTGTTGCTTGATAACGATCACATGAGTTTTTCTTCGGTCTTCCGGATATCTTCACTTAATAGAAAGTAAATCAATAACTCCTTATTGATCTCTTTTACCATGGCCATGGATTTAAAGTGAATATCCACCGAAGGCGCCTTAGATACATCATCCTCTATCAAGGGATAGACGAGTCCCATCTTGGTTATGCACCCATCTCCATAAGCCTCACGATATGCCCAACGATCACCCACGTGCAGCCTTTATCTAGGCCCATCGAAACGATGTCAAAGCATATCGATCTTCTTATGAGATGACCGTGACAACCTCAGGTCCAAGGATTAGTTACACCCATCTCGTATAAAAATTCCATCAACATATAACCAAAATGGATTCTCATGGCGAGTCATGTCCAGTGACACGTTCTCCAACATTGGTCACCTATGTACTTGTCTAGGCATCCCCATGCCTATGGGTGTGAGACCCCCATTGCTATCACATAGCAAAAACATAGCACATACAAGTCTTACCGCAATTGTCAATGTCCATTCTTGACATTGCTACGACTTAGGACGTTTAATGATGTCTAGAAACTGTGATGCATCATCTCATATCTTTATAGATTATTCACAGTATACATCATATGGACTTCTATCTAGTTTCATTCGATTATTACAATAATAACAAGAAACTAATAGAATGACTTCTTGTGAATTTGAATAACTCTTTATTCAAATAATAACATGATTACAATTGTCAGTGTACAACATGCCCAATCTGATTAGGTCTAGAGCACCTACACTAACAAAGCCAAGCATTAGGCCATGCTACACCCACGTAGGAATTCACACACACGAATGCTCTAATGTATATGCTCGCCTTAACATATACAAGTCAGCACTCAACAGGCCAACCGTGTCATGCCAATGCTCAAGCTCATAACATGTACAAAGCATGATCCCCCAATGAATGCAGCCCATGACCCAACATCATAATTCGAAGCAATATAGTAATACAATGCAATACAACGCAGCCACAAGCAATGTTATAACAAATAACATTCATACACCCTCAATTTTTGCCCATTAAGATTCTTGGCTATTTCACACAATTCAACATTTAAATAGGTTTCACCACATCAATTAAGTGTAATTATTTGATAATATTGATAACCGGGTCAAGATGGAAACATTTGATTCTAGAATTTAAGATTAAACGAATTTTAAGGAAGGGGAAAGCTACGAATCAAGCATACATTTCAAAGGAAGCCCACAAGCTTAATAGTTATCCAAATGATTCAAATCCTATACCAAATCGAAGCTTAGCGAGTTAGGGTCGCAAAAAAAAAAAAGGATTTTAATTCTGATATTAGGACAAAAAGTTATGGTTTAAAGAGTACAAGGTGCATAGTTTGAAAGAAATGATTAGTTGACTAATGGAAGGCTTAGTCGACTGATCAGATTACTCAGTCGACTGAGCCGAGGACTGGCACAAAAATTTGAGAAAAATTGGCCTTTGCTGAGTTGATTAAACCCCAAGATTAGTCGACTCGACGTACGCTAAAAACACGAAATGGACCCGAAACATCCCAAAACGACCACCACTAGCTTCCTAACCCACAAATGTCATTCCTTGAACGAAAAATAGGGTAAACAAACTCCAACGAGACTCTCAAAAAGACTATCCAATTTACAAGATAAATACACAATACTTACAACCAATGGAAAGAAACCCATTTTACTGAAAAAGATTTCAACACAATGGAGAAGATAAAATCTTGCATCAAATGAAGAGAGAGATGGTCAAGAAAAACTTGCACAACCAAATAAAAGAGGGTGCAAGAAGAACTTGTCTTTGATTATGCTTGGAAGAAAAAGAAGCTTGCCCCAAAAAATCTAGAAATTCTTCCTCTAGAAGCTTCAATTTAAGAAGATGAAAAAAAGAATAGAAGAAGAAGAAGAAGAAGAAGAAGAAGAACTGTCAAGGGGTCAAAAATAGAAGAAAAAGATAAATGAAAAAGATACAAGAGAGCATGGGAAGGAAAAGATGTAGGAATGGGTTTCCAACCACCCCCTTGGGAATTTATCATTTTGCCCTTAACTTCTCTCACACACACATAGCATATAAGCCTTCTTTAGACATTTCACATTTTCTTATTTTTTTTTCTCATTTTCATTATCAAATCAATTATGAAATTTCCCTTTTTGCCCCCACATTTTTCATAAAGCATGCCCCTTTTTTGTCATTTGCCATATTTCGCATTTTCATTTAATTATAATGCTACCTTTTATACACAAGAGCCCAAGCCCAAATTGTAATACCCTTGATAAGTTATGATAAAATTATCAATTAAGAGAATATTGGTATATGAAAATTTTCATAATTGCCCTTGAATTAAAGAAAAGGCACATAATATATAGGATGCCTTAAGAGGGGCAAAATGGTAATTTGGAGTTCCGTCCCATAAAAGGGTAAATTATTTTTGGAGAAATTATTTATATTGAAGAATTAATTTTGGGAGAATTTAATTCTTGTTTAAGTGCATGGATAATTAGAAATTAAATGGAAGCCAAGTAGGCTAGATTTGTGACACTTGGCAAAATCTCATAGAATGGGATTTAATTAAATTTAGGAATAAGAAATTATTTGATTAAGTGTAATTGGTGACACTTGGAATGATCTTATGAAACAAGAGTGGGATTTAAAGAAATTCAAAAAGGAAAAGGAAATTAGTCTCTCAAGCATCAAATGAGAGTCATTATGGAGATAATTAAAAGAAATTCCATATTAAATGAAAATTAGTCATGCATTTATGTGGAAAAATGGTGGACTAAATTAAATGCCAAAGAAAGTGGAATTATGACTTTCAAGAGCAATTTAAATTAAATCAAAAGAAAAAGATAATAGTCTCCATTAATTGCTTGAAAAGTTATGGAATTTAAATTAAATGGAAAATGGAGAAAATGGTCGATCTTGAAATTAGTCATTATTTATTAATTTTGAAAAATTGGAGAATTATGGGAGATGTAACCTTGATCCAATGGTGGTGATTGAGTCTTGAAATTTGAAGAAATCCAATGGTTGGGATTTAAGCCTACCAATGGCATGGATTGCCACATGGGTAGGATAATTTCAAGAAGAAAAATAAAGGAGGGTGAGGATTTAATCTCCAAAGAAAATCAAATTATGAGATTTAAAGAGACTAGGTCTCTTGGATTGTGTTTCTCTAGAGACTAGAGATGAGTTCTCTTAAAATCAAAAGCTAAGATTGAGTTTGGGAGAAGCACAAGGATTGTGCTTGTATTTGAGGGTTGAGATTGAGTCTCTTGAATTAAAAAAAAACCAATGGCTAAGAAGTAATCTTGAGTTTTGGCATGGATTGAGTAAGAAATCTCTATAAATAGGGAGTTGAGGATTTAGTGCAAGGTTTTCCCACATGTGAAGAGAAAGAAAGTAAGAAGAAGATTAGGAGAAGGAAGAAGAAAGGCAAGCAAGAGGTAAGCCTTCTTTCCCTCTCATGAAGTAGCTTTTAATTTTTGTGTATAAGAGCTAAGGTTGTATTCTTTCTTCTAAGGTGGCTTGAAGCCAAAGAGAGAGTCTTGGTAAGTGAGGGCTTAAAGCTTCGAGGATAAAGAGGTAAGGGATAACCCCAAGTGGTGGGGTTTTGCTCGCATTTGTATATGTTTTGAATGAGTTGCATGTAATGGTCTTATTGCATGTTTTGTGTTCTAGTGGACCTATGGCCATAAGGAGGACTAGTGATGAGAGAGGGGTTGGTTGGTGCCTTAACCTAAGTGGTTATGAGGGCATGGAGGACTACCCATTATATGCATTGCATTTGCATTACATGCTTATATTCTTATGTTACATTTACATTTGCATAGCACCCTTACTAAGCATTGGCTCATAAGGTCCTTTGACCTCTATGTAGGTGGGGAATCATTTAAAGGAAAAAGAATTTTGGAAGGTTGAAGGTAAGAGAGCAAGGGAAATGCATGTGTAGTATATGTATTTTGTGGTTTAGTGGATGATGTTGTATTTATTTTAGTTAAATATGTAATGAATGCTTAATGTGGTTGAATAGTGGCAAAGTTGAATGTTTTGGAAGTCATTTGAAGTGTAAAAGTATTCTGGAAAATTTGGGTTTAAAAAGAAAAAAAAATATTTTTTTTTAAAAAAAAAAGAAAAGGTGGTAGTGTGCTGGGCGCAGCCGCGCGCAGCAGGCGCATGCGGCCTGCGCGCATGGCCAGCGAGGCTTGCGGGCGCTAGGGGCGCAGTTGGTGCTGCCCACCCCCTGTTGCTATTGGGATTCTTTTTTTTTATTATTTTAAGTTTTTTCTGTTTATTTAATTATTTCTGATATTCTGGGAAATTCTGAAATAAAGTATGTTTAAATAATTAAATAAATGAGTATTTAGCCTCTAAATTAATTATTAAATTAATATAAATTTGAGGCAATTATGGAAAAAATTCCTATATTTTGGAAAATAAATAATAGAGTATTTTCCTTAAATTTTGAAAAAAAAAAGGGATGAGGATGCTTGAGGTTTGAATTTCAAAAATTAATTTTCTAAGGGTTGGAAATTTGTGGTATTTTGGAATAATCAAAGGAAAAAAAAAGCAATGGAGATTTAATAAGGAAAATTTTATTAAATTTTTCCAAAGAAATATTAATCCAAATCTTTTCTAAAAGAATTGGAAGTGAGATAAATGTGTTAATAGTTGGGGCAAAGAAAATTTATTTTCTTATAATTAAGGTCTTATGCTATAATTTATATGAAGCGAGTGAGTTAGTTTATTTTGTCGATCTTGGGAAGTCATCCTTAACTCTTCATTAAGAGTTTGAGAAGGGGTGACACTTTGTGAGGTTTCGGGTTTTAATGTCGCGGGGTCGTTTCAATATTTCCCAGATCGTTGAGTGGAGTGAAGGGAGGGCAAAGCCTAGTTCCCACCTAGATCATTTCTCATTGAAACGTAGCCGTCTCTTCATTTTTGCCCTAGCGTGTGAATAGTAAGCTAACTATTCGTGAGTAACACCCGTAGGTGGGAGCGGGACGTTACACAAATCAATGGCCCAATGGGTTAGCTTTACAGCTTTCACTTAATTAAATATGAAAAATTTACACTTGTGTATAACCCAATTTTAGTAGCCCAATCCATTATAGATGGGCTTATTTTCACTTCCCACTATCCATTACATTAGATCTTTCTACTCTTGGTCCAAATCCAATTTAGCCCACTCAATTGGACTTTTCAACCATTTTCCATTTCCTTTCTTCATTTTCTTTATTCCATTTCTTTTCACAAAATATGATAATAACATTTATAATTTATCCACATAATTTATTTACATAAATTTTGCCACATAAAAATATTTCTCAACATTTAATTTAATAAGGGCAATATTTTCAATTATTATAAATAAAATATTAATAAATTCCTAGACCCACTAATGGGTTGTTACAAATGTTTCCGTAATCAAGAGTGTTTGGTGTCCCAATTTGTGCATCAAATTCAACGTGTTGTCTGGACATGATTGTTTACGTTATCTTTTCCTTAGATGTTACAAAGTTACGCTTTGCAATATTATTGGCATCTTCCTTTAGCATTATTTTCTTTTATGGTTATGCTATGAAGGGAGGCTCTTCCTGTGGTTTTTTTATTTTTGCTAATTTGTTTTTGTCGCTCCTGTGGTTTTTTTATTTTTGCTAATTTGTTTTTGCTCTTTTTTCTTTTTTTGTGATGTTCGAGGTATGCCCTAGCTATTGATGTAGACCTTTCGTGGTTTTTTGAATGCAATTTTACTTAAAAAAAAACATAACCTCGTAATATCAAAATATGGTGTACTTATATATGAATATTGATATATAAGATATGTAATTATTGACTTTATTGGCAATCCATGATTATATTTGGAATTTTTTTTATTCCTACGGAGGATATATGTTATAATTATTATTGATATTTGAAAATAATTTGTTTATTCTTATGAAAGATAATTATTATTTATATTTGAATTATGATTAAAGGCATATCCATTCACAGCATCTTCTACATTTTGTTAAAAAAAATATTGGTTGATTGGGCTTAGGGGTGAAGTGGGTACTTCATTCATTGACACTCCACTCAACACATTAAATAAATAAATAAAATGTAGCCACTTGTCTTTGAATTATTCTACAACTTTATATATTATTTTTTTAATTTTTTAATTATTACATTTTCTTATATGGTATTCATGTCTTTACTTCACGACTTTCTCGGGCTCAGAGACAAGACTAATTAATGGAGGTTACCATGCAATTGAGCGATGATAAATTTCCTTAAAATAATCATAGCTAGCCACCGAGGGATCAAAAAGTTTGAACCCATAATTGCATATATTTTAATTATATTTTTCCCATATATACATATATATATATATATGTTGTTGTTGGATTATAATAATAAATTTTTAGATAAAAAATCGCCGATAGATGATCCACATCTGGTGTATTTGAGTGATGGATGACTCACATGTAGTGTATCCGAGCAATGGATGACTCACTCGAAAATGGATGACTCCTTTGAGTGATGAATGATTTGTTAAAAAGAAAATCGATTAGGGACACAAGTGAGAATCTTCGCGTAAAACTTTCGATACTTAAGTTAAACTAAATTATTTAAAATAAATATTAAAAAATATTTTTTTAATATTTATTTAAAAAAATAAATATTGAAAATAAATAATATTATAATATAATTAAAGTTAATATAACTAATAATATATTAAATATTATATTTTATATTATATATTATATTATATTATATTATTTATATGAATTTTATTATATATACATATTATATATTATCTTATTTATATATGTTATAAAGTGGCCTGAAGATGCCGTGAATGTGAGATTTGGGCCGGGCTTCATACATATATATATATATATTATAATATATAAAATATGAATAAAGGTTTTGTGTGGGGAGGCTGGGCGGCCCACAGGAAATTTAGGATTTTGGTGAGACTCGGCGGCACAGCAGTGAGGAAGGCAATTGGAAACGGCGCAAGGGATGAACCCAGGGAGAAATTGGAGAGAGATTGAAGCGCCAGCAAGCGGAAGCAAGGCAGATGCACAACAGCAAGGACGCGGGTGACATCGTCAGATCCGTTTTGCCCCAAATTTGTTTCAAATCTGGGCAGGGAGTTTTATTTTTTTATTTTTTTCTCTTATTTAATATTTTTTTTTATGCTCCCATTGTTATTTTAGATTTTAATTAATTCTATCATAAATTAATTTTATTTAATTAGGGTTTGAGACGAATCTTATTATGAATTTTTTATTTTTATTGATTAGGTTTTCTATCATAATTTTAATTATTTATTACTTGTTTTTAATGCGATTAAGTGATTTAACAATCATTTAATAGATTTTGTATTATAATTTGAGACCGAGAGATAATTTTTATAACAGGTTGAAGTAATAAATTTCATAAGATGGATAGTTAATAAGGGATTTGATACTTGAATTTGACGAGAGATAATGAATTTCAATTTGTTTTAACTATTGAGAAATAGGTTGATTATTAACAAATTGAGATTTAATTAGGTTAGTAAATCTTGGAAAAGAAGTTAACCAATTTATATATTCACCCTATTGAATTAATAGAAACCTAATTGATTAAAAATTAAGACGGATTAATAAGTGAATTCGAAACACCCTAATTACCTCCATTTTTACCAAATTAAGTTGTTTTTAAATTTGTGTTTAATTTTAGTTCTCATTAGTTTAATTTATTCAAATTTGTCTTCTTTTTATAGTCTAAATAATATTAAAATTAATCTAATTTTAGTACTTAATCCAATCCTCGTGGAATCGACACTCTACTCATTCATTATATTACTTGCGCGATTTGTACGCTTGCAAATTAGCCTAACAGTCACCAGGGCCGGACCTTTCATGAGGCCTGTGAGGCAATTGCCTCAGGGCCCATGAAAATTTATGTATTTGGGGGCCCAAAAATTGGAACCCCTCTTTTTGCTAAGGGCCCAACCGCCCAGCCCAGCCACCACGGTTTACCCCCTCCCCCTCTCACTCTGCATTCGCCCTTCTTCCCCTCTCGCTCTCACTTTCGCTGCAGTCTCTCGCTCTGTCGCTCTGTAACTCCCTCCGTCATCGTCATCATCGCGCCTCGCCTTCGCCGGCTTTCCTTTGCCGTCGGTCGGTGGCTCGCCTTTGCTCTCGCCTTTCTCTTCTTTCGCTGCTCCGTCAGATCGTCGCCCTTCGCCTTAGCTTTCTCGCCTCTTGCTGCTCGGTCGACGGTCGCTCGCCCTCGTGGCCGGTCACCGGTGGCTCGCTGCCTCGCTCTCTCTCAGTCGCTCCAGGTAGCTCTCATTCGCTCTCGCCTCTTACTGCCTCTCTCTCCTTTCACTGCTCACTGGCGTCGGAAGTCGGATTGTCGCCCTTCACCCTCGCTTTCTCGCCTCTTGTTGTGCTTGGTCGGCGGTTGCTCGCCCTCGTGGCCGGTCACCGGTGCGGCGGTGCCTCTTTGCCTCGCTCTCAGTCTCAGCCTCACTCAGTCGCTCCAGCCTCCAGCCTCCAGATCTGAGATCTTGCTGCCTCAGATTCGGTCCTTGAAGCTGATCTGCTTCTCCAAAATCTAGATCTACTAGTGCTTAGCTTCAACCGGTTAGTTTCTCCTTCACAAATCATTTTCATTTTGTTTAGTTTGTGATAAGTTGGGAGATTTGGATTATTTGATAGGTTGCATATGTCTATTTTATTGATGTTGGCTTTATATGTCTATTTTATTGATATTGGCTTTATTGATGTTGGCTAAATCTGGCAAAAGAAAATTTAATTTTATTGATGTCTCATTTTATTTATATACGTGATAATTGTTTTATTTTTAGAAATTGTAATTAGAGTATAGAGATGCCTTGTTCATTTTATTCTTCTTCTTATTATTACAAGTTTAGATAAAAATTAAGTTTAACATTATTATTACTTAAGTGTGTCGTGTAATGTCATAATATTTTTTTCCTTTTGACTTTTGTTAGGTTTAGGCAATAGTCACAAATCATGCCTCCTAAACATATGTCTGGAGCTCAAAAAAGAAAAAGGAAACAGAGGGAAGAAGCATTAGTTCAACATCAAGCCGGTGATATGTTTAAATACTTTAATAGCAGCAAAATAACACAGGGAGAAGAAATAATTGAAAACTTGGGTGAAACTTCAGTAGAGGAAGAAGAAACTTGGAATGATAATGTTAATGAACAAGGAGACTTAGTTGATGAATTGAATGAAGACAAAGATGATCACGTTGATGTCAATGAATTAAACGAGAAAGAAGAAGACAATATTCAACATAAAGATTCATTTATTAATTTTTATGATCCAGGGTGTTGGAATAAAATTGACCAAAATGTGAGAGATTTGTTAGTAGAGAATGGTCCAAAACGAGTTGATGGAGTTTTGTTTCCTAAAGATAGTAGTGGTAGGCATTTTGAATTATCACAATATAAGCGAGTATTACTCAATGGAGAAACAAATGATAGGAGATGGCTAGTATATTCAGTTCTTTTGGACAAGGTTTTTTGCTTTTGCTGTAAGTTGTTTAAGACTCAAAAAACAATGAGTAAAATTGGTCCGTTGGGAAATGAAGGATACAGAGATTGGCATAATATGGGTCGGGGTCTTAAAAATCATGAAGCAAGTAAGGAGCATATATATTGCATGACTAGTTGGATTGAATTAGAAACAAGACTGAATAAAAATAAAACAATTGATCAAAGTGTGCAGATTGAAATCAATAAAGAAAGAGAACACTGGAGACAAGTGTTGAAGAGGATAATAGCTGTTGTGTAAAGATTGGCAAAAAATAACTTGGCATTTCGAGGAGATTGTGAGAAGCTTTATGTGGAAAACAATGGTCTTTTTTTGCAAATGATTGAAATGATTGCTGAGTTTGATCCGATTATGAAAGAGCACATTCGACGTATTCAAGCACATGAGACTCATTATACATATTTGGGCCCTAAAATTCAAAATGAATTGATACAAATGTTGGCAAATGAGGTAAAAAGTTCAATTCTTAGAAAAGTTAAACAAGCAAAATATTTTTCAGTCATATTAGATTGTACGCCAGATGCTAGTCATGAGGAGCAAATGTCTCTTGTAATATGATGTGTGGATTATTCAGCAAACTCTGTAATGGTAGAAGAATATTGGGTAGAATTTTTGAAGGTTGATGATACATCAGGGCTTGGACTTTTTACTGAGCTTAAAAACATGTTGACCAATCTTGAGCTGGACATTGATGATATAAGAGGTCAGGGGTATGACAATGGGTCTAATATGAAAGGGAAGCATAAAGGTGTACAGATAAGATTACTTGAAATAAATCCGAGGGCTTTTTATACTCCATGTGGTTGTCATAGTCTTAATTTGACTTTATGTGATATGGCAAATTGTTGTCCTAAAGATATGTCATTTTTTGGAGTGATACAACGCATCTATATATTGTTTTCTTCATCTACCAAGCGATGGAAAATTTTCAAAGATCATGTGAAAGGTCTTACACTTAAGCCATTGTCACAAACACGTTGGGAAAGTCATGTTGAAAGTGTTAGGCCTATAAAAGAGCAAACTGTACAAATAATAGATGCTTTATTTGACTTGGTAGATACTAGTGAAGATCCTAAAACAAAGAGTGAAACTGAGTCCTTAGCAACATATGAACTTTAGAATTTTGAGTTCTTGCTTGGCATGGTAATTTGGTACAAGTTATTGCATGCAATCAACACTGTAAGTAAATTTCTTCAAGCTGAAAATATGGATATTGATGTTGCTATCAGTCTTTTAGAAGGACTTCTTTTGTTTCTTGATGACTACAGAGAATCTGGGTTTGATAAGGCCATGGTTGAAGCGAAACAAATAGCAAATGAAATGGGAGTTGAAGCTGTATTTCGAGAAAAACGCATGATTCGAAGAAAGAAACAGTTTGATGAGGATGACAGTGATAAGATAACACAATCAGCAGAAGATTCTTTTAGAGTAAATTATTTCCTCTTCATAATTGATCAAGCTCGTTCTTCATTTCAAACTAGATTTGAACAATTTAAAAAATATGAGGAAACATTTGGATTTCTGTTTAATTTGGAGAGGTTGAAGTGTGTTGATGATGATACTTTATTGGGGTCTTGTAAGAATCTTGAAAAATCCTTAACGCATAATGGTCATTCTGATATTGATGGAGATGATTTGTTTTTGGAGTTGACAATCTTGAAATACTCTTTACCTAAAGAAACAAAAAAAGCAATTGATGTGGTGAACTATTTGAAGAGAATGGATGGGTGTTTCCCAAATGCTTGTGTAGCCTACAGAATTTTGTTAACTATACCAGTTACAGTTGCATCTGCAGAAAGAAGTTTCTCCAAGTTGAAGTTGATCAAGACTTATCTCCGCTCAACTATGTCACAAGATAGATTGAATGGTTTGGCTATGTTGTCTATTGAGAAAAAAAATGCTCGAACAACTTGATTATGTAAACTTGATTGATATTTTTTCCTCCAAAACTGCAAGGAGAGTAGTTTTTAATTGATAATTTAGAAAATTTTCAATTTTATTCTTTGATATGGTGTAAATATTTATTTATTTATTTTATATTTTATCATAAAAAAAATAAAATTTAAATGTACTCTACGATTCGGGGGCTCATTTTTGCATTTCGCCTCAGGGCCCCCAAATCTCAGGTACGGCACTGACAGTCACCCAAGGGTACGGGCACGGACACGGACACGGACACGGGTGCAGGCGCAAGCATGTACGTGGCTACTCGAGGTCACATAAGGCCACATGGGGTCATGCAGGGCAATAGAGGCACCTTTGGGTAAGGGTTACGCGGGGTCGTGTAGGGCAATAAGGGCGCCCCAAGGTATGGGTCACTCAAGGGTGCGGGCGCGTGCACAGGTGCTGGGCCACGCGACTATGCAGGCTTGGGCACATGCTAAGGTACGCTAGTGTGCGTAGGGGTATCGTAACAGCTGCGTGGTGGGTCCTGGCCATGCAAGTGGGGGCTTTCACTTGGCCACATGGTGTCGTTTCGTTTTTTTTTTTTATTTATTTATTTTGATAATCCACTTCGTTTATTTATTTTTAAAGATCACATCAATATATATATACATATATAGAGGGGGGGGGGGGGTTGACCACTAAAAAAATAATTGGGGGGGGGGGGGGGGGGCGGTTGACCACTAAATAAATTATAATATTATTTATGAAGTACATATATATCCTTACTTGAAAGTCTCTATATTAATTTACAAAGCATACTTAATTTGCTAAATTAAACGGTGAATAATCTTCATGATGGGGTTTGGTGAGTCAAAGTTGGCTGGCTGCCATATATCAATCAATCAATTAATTAATTAAATGTTTCTTAAGTCTTACACCTATAAATAAGTTTATAAATATTTTTTATAAATTAATAATAATTCTTAAAAACTAATAAAACAATTATAAATTTATATATATATCACATTAATTTATAAAAATTATTTACCAAATTTATTTATTAGTATATTATTTTTTTCCGTGTTTACCATTCAACTACCAGCCATAATTTTCTTTTTACAATTTCTAATAGAAAAGTTGCATGATTGAATTTAAGAGTTAGGCTTCAGACATAAGTTCTAATTATCATATTTATTGGACATTTTGTTTAAAAATTTTTAACAAAGGATATTAAATATTAAATTTTTATTTTTATTTTTTTAAGTAAATTATAATGTAACGCCTCGCTTTCTCGGACGCGTTATAATTTGGGACAATTTCGGGACAATAATTTTTTTTTTCTTTCAAACACTAAAGCTGAACCACATCATTCCTCGAAATCGTCCCAAAATTTCTATTTATTAATCTCGAAAGAGAATCACTATACATGTCAAATGCGGAAGCAATGATCGAAACCTGATATCTTAACATTAATCATAAATAAATTCTTACATCTTCAACATACCTCAAAACGTTCAAAATCTAAAGTAGTAGAACTTAAATACAGGGGCTACGTTACATACATTTCATTTCTCATGCACTCTACTAAGTGTCATTTCATGCCTCATTTATCCTCGTATCTGCTACAATCTCCACGTGGAACGTTTGAATATTCCAGGGGCAAAACCCAAGTTAGATGATGAACCATCTAAGTAAGGGTACATAATGCTATGTCATGTGTGTATGCAATGTCTTATCTCGTAGGTGTCAACTGCACCTCTCTTGTTACCTACCATTTTAGCGGCTCCCTCTTTCGAATCCGAGGTGTATGGGTGCACCCTTGGTAAAATAGTAGTGGCAGTTCGTACTCCCTACGGTCTCAAATGCGAGTGATCAATGATATCAACGTATATTTATACATTTCATAGTCATGTCATGTATGTAGTCTACGTGCTGGATACATATCAACGCATGTCAATATGATGAAAATATTTTCGAGGAACATAAACTACTTACAAACCAAGCATTTTCCATAAAACTAACTTTAATTGGGAAATACCACTTACCTTCTCAAGCTTATCGAGCTACCTCGATATCCGTGCCTTGCCTCGATTTGCGTGCCAACCTCAAAATTTGCACAAATCTCTTCAACTTCAGCCTCAAACTATCCTAATCACCATAATTATTTAAATAAATATTAAAACCTATTTTTTCATAATTTCTGGCATTTTCTTTAATTTTACTTTCTATTTCTTTCTATTTTTTCCTCAATAAATCCAGATTAAATATTTCTAAAATATATTCTTAAATATTTTACTACGAAAATTCATAAAATAATATTCCTGAATTTTTAAAAATTTCTGGAGAATTTTACTTACCTTGACTTAGCATCTCATGCTTCCCCTTAGGATAGGCTCCCTCTTAAGACAAAAGAAACAAAGTAACAAGTACAAGTACGAGAGTAACCACACAATTCATCAGAATTTGCATATAACATTGCCAATAAAAAATGACAAGTACGTAGATTCATCAATGAACAAAACATCAATGAATTTTAAAACAAGAGTACATTACAACTTAAAATAAAATGTTCATCACAAAATGTCGTATATGAACCAAGATATGTAAACTGATCATGCTATCAACTAAGGATCCACAGAAGGAGGAAGAGATGGGGATGATGCAGTTGGAGGCAATCGAGACAAAATGAGCTACATAAAGTGTGTCATCCGAGCTGTATGCTCGGCTTACTAGCTATGAATTTCTCAAACCTCTCCTCGAAGTGAATCAACTTTATCTTGAAGATCAGTAATCCTGCATGGATAACAAGATCATCTGGATGATATGAGGGCTCTCCAAAGAGACGAGATGGAAAGGCTACCAAAGGAGACAGATACGGTACAGAAGAGGTGGCATGAGGCTCAGTTGTAAGAGATAGAGGAAGATCATCTTCATCCTCAGGTGAGGAAGGTGCCCTGCTCTTCTTGGACTTGACCCAATTTCCATGTTTATCCTTTTTGTATCCCATACGTCCCAAGGTCTTGCTATTTAGGATTTTAGAAGGTTGAATCGAAATGCGGTGAGTGTTAACAAGAGACACACTATCTACCTTAGAATCGATAATCATGCTAATAAGCATTCCATATGGTAGACTCCTTTGTGTTGTTAGTGAATGCGCCAATCATCTCACTAACGATTAAGGAACAAAGATTAATCCTTTGGTGGGTCATGATATGGTATATGAGCCATTTATCTTCCTTAGTAACTTGAGCAAAGTTACCATGTCTAGGAACAAAAACTTGGGCACAAATGAGGTGTAAAGGACGACCCATTAAGGATAGTTTAGATGATGAGTCGATGTAAGATGGAAGAGACTCATCTTCAAAAATAGTTTTGGCCGCAAGGTCATGATTAAATTTAGTGGGTTTGTAGATGAGGCATTCATTAGGAATTTGAATAAAAGTGTTTATGTGCTTGGAGTCTATGTTGATAGAATTTTCATAGACTTTGGTTTTGAATCCAAATTGGGTAGAATAACCATGAATGGTGTTTGATGCATTGTAATAGAAAGCTCTAACTGCATCTACATAAACATCTCTATGTAAAAAGATAAAGGACAACCAACCAAATCCCTTTAGATTACCCAGGTATGGAAATCTTATAGATTCTAGGAAATCAAAGTCAAGGGCGTTTCCTAGTATGACTTCACGGGATGTGAAAAGAGTATAAAAACGATCAAGATTAGATGGATTGCTTACCAATCGTTGAATATCCATGGGTTCATTTGAATAGCCTTTTCCTGAGGATTGAGGACGTTTAGTTCTTGCCATTGAGATGAGTGAAATTGAAGAAAATCAATGGGAGTTATGGTAGCAAGAAGGATCGAACGAGCAAGGAGGAGTGGAGAGGAGATCCAATCGATAAAGAGACAAAAGAGAAGGAGAATGCGGCATGAGGGCAACTCGATAGTCGCCCATTCTATATAAATCCCGATAGGAGCGGTCGACAACTCTTCTGGAGCGGTCGACAAGTTACTTCTAGGCGGTCGACATCATGATATGACTAGTTGACCATTTGGCTTTGGTTCAACAAGGTTGATTTTAGCTTACTCAAGTGGTCGACAGTCTCAATGGACCAGTCGAACACTTCCTTAAGAAACAGTCGATAACATATATATAATTGGTTGATCGGTTCTTTATGCCTTTTTGAGAAAAATAAGCATAAAAGATGTGCTTGCAATGTAAACACATAAAGTACATATTCATGATACATTACACAAAAGTGAAAGTCATTTTAGATATTGTGTTAGGACATGATCATTCCTAGTTCACTTCTAAAGTATTCAAATTTGTTTTTTATCTATAGGTTTAGTAAAGATGTTGGCTACTTGATGGTTTGTATCAATAAACTCTAATTTTATGTCTTCTCTTTTATTGTGATCTCTAATGAAATGATGCTTGACCTCAATGTGCTTAGTTAATGCATGAAACATGGGATTTTTGGTTAAGGCTATTGCACTTGTGTTGTCACACTTTATTGCTATGTTTCTAAGTTTTATGCCATAATTTTCTAATTGATGCTTCATCCACAAGATTTGAGTACAACAACTTCCAGCTGCCACATATTCAATTTCGATGGAAGAAAGTGGGACGGTATTTTGCTTTCTACTAGACCATGATATTAATGAGTTTCCTAGAAATTGACACGAGCCACTAGTGCTTTTTCTATCAATTTTGCATCCATCATAGTCAGCATTAGTATAGGCTTCAAGATAGAATTCATTTGTCTTGGGATAGAATAATTCTAGATTAGATGATCTTTTTAGATATCTAAAAATTTGTTTCACTGCTTTTAAATGAGATTCCTTAGGATCAGATTGAAACCTAACACATAGGCAAACACTAAACATGATATCCAGCTTGCTTGCTGTTAGATATAATAATAATCCAATCATGCTTCTAAACAACTTATTGTCCACTTTTTGTCCTATCTCATCTTTGTCCAAACATGATGAATTGCTCATAGGTGTAGCTATAGGTTTACTATCTTGAATGTTAAATTTTTTAAGAAGATCCTTAATGTATTTTTGTTGGGATATGTAAATTCCTTCATCTTGTTGCCTTATTTGTAACCCTAAAAAATATTTCAATTCTCCCATCACACTCATTTCAAATTCTCCTTCCATTAAGTTTGCAAATTTATCACATAGAGATTTATTTGTGGATCCAAAGATAATATTATCTACATATATTTGTACTAATAGAATGTCTTTGCCTTGAGTTTTTATAAACAATGTTATATCTATTTGTCCTATTTTGAATCATTTTTCTAGAAGAAATTTGCTAAGTCTTTCATACCAAGCCCTAGGGACTTGTTTTAAACCGTATAGAGCTTTAGAAAGTTTGAATACATGATCCTCAAATTTTGAATCCTCGAAACCAGGGGGTTGTTCCACATATACTTCCTCATTTATGTAACCATTTAAGAATGCACTCTTGACATCCATTTGATATAGCTTAAAATCTTTGTGGCATGCAAATGACAATAGCATTCTTATGGCTTAAGTCTAGCCACATGGGCATAAGTTTCATTATAATCTATTCCTTCTTCTTGGCTATATCCTTGAGCCACTAACCTAGTTTTGTTCCTAATAACAATTCCATTTTCATCCATTTTGTTTCTAAATACCCATTTGGTTCCTATAGTTGGATGATCTTTGGGTCTTGGAACCAATTTCTATACTTCATTTCTTTCAAATTGATTCAATTCCTCTTGCATGGAAATTATCTATTTTTCATCAATTAAGGCTTCCTTAATGCTTTTAGGCTTTTCTTGAGATATAAAGGAAGCATATTGACATTCATTTCTAATGGATGCTCATGTCCTAATTCCTTTATAAGGGTCTTCTATAATATCATTATTCTCTTTATATTTTCTTTCTCTTGGGAATGATGGTTCGTTTTCTTCTTGAGGAGTATTTTCTTCATTTAGATTGTCATTAGTTAAGGATTGTTTGTCTTGATGATCTAATGATAGTTTCTCAGGATTCTTACTTAATTCATTTTCAATTTCTACTTGAACATTAGGAGAGATAGGATTTGTATCATCTACTTTTACTTGAATAGATTCTTCTATTACTAGTGTTTTCTTATTGAATATACCCTTATCACACTTAGAGTCAAATTTTCCTAATGCTTTCTTATTGTTTAGAATAAAACATTTGCTACCAAAAATGTGAAAATATGCAATATCTGGTTTTCTTCCTTTATATAGCTCATATGAAGTTTTCTTCAAGATGGTTCTTATGGAAACTCTATTTAAAATATAACAAGCTATGTTTACGGCTTTTGCCCAAAAGTTCTTAGGAAGATTTTTGTCACACATCATAGTTCTAGTCATTTCTTGTAATGACCTATTCTTTCTTTCAATTATTCCATTTTGTTGAGGAGTTCTAGTACAAGAGAAGTTATGCTCATTGCCATTGTCTTCACAAAAATGTTTAAAATGTTCATTTTCAAATTTTCCTCCATGATCACTTCTTATCTTTGAAATACATATACCTTTATCTTTTTGAACTCTTTTGCAAAATATTTCAAATTGTTTATATGTTTCATTTTTATAGGCAAGGAATATTATCCAAGTAAACCTAAAGTAGTCATCTACAATAACAAGCGTATAATGTTTACCTCCTATGCTTTGGGTTCTCATAGGTCCAAAAAGATCTAAGTGAAGCAATGTTAGAGGCCTAGAAGTTGAAACTTCATTTGAAAGTTTAAAGGAAATACTTATTTGCTTACCTTTCATGCATGCATCATAAATGTGATCTCTTTCATATTTTAACTTAGGTAACCCTTTGACAAGATCATGTTTAGATAGTTTGTTAACAAGATTCATACTAGCATGACCTAGTCTACTATGCCATAACTAAGTATTTTGAGATATTGTACTGCCCCACTTTTCAAATATATAATGATGTTAAATACAAGCTATTTAGGATATTTACAACACACAGGTGTTATTGGAAATTCTTTATAAACGGAAGCAAGGATAGAACTTGTAATGCTAAATAGCTGGGATTTCCACTAAATAATATAAACATCGCATCTTTTGCTCGTTGTTTGTAGTACAATTGTTGTAACGGCCCGCTTCCCTGGAGCCCCCGCTAGCATAGAGGATCTGTGAAAGGGTCATTACTTGAGTGATATAGAACAATAACATAAACTAAAAACTCACACCCAACCCTTATTAAAACCATAACTTTTTAATCACATAACATTTCATAATCATTCTTACATAACCATTCACAACTTGAGCCCACATGGGCTTACATAACATACACCTACCTTAAGAACATAAAAACATTACTCCGACCAAACACACAACACCCAGGACCCTAGTTCGGGAGAACTCTACACAGGCTACTATGGCTCGATGGTTTGGACCAAACTCGGCTGAAGGTACCTGCTATCTTAAACGATTTTCTTACCTAGAATTATGAAAAGCAAACGTAGTCACAAGACTCAGTAAGCTCTAGAAAGAAAGGTTATAGGTTAAAGACAAAACTCTTCCCCAATATCCCTTACAATTCAAGCCAATGCAACAACACACCATGTCATTCTCAACACATGTCATAATTCTGATCGCACATAAATAAAGTAAACTGCACATAAAAGGTCATTGGGGCCCACATAGAGTACATACATTGACGCTCAAGTCCCGCATATAAACCTATTAATAGCCCACTATAAGCTACCATGTCATCATTCCAAACATGCCCTTTCATGTCACCATGTTGTAAAACCCCGTTTCGACGTAAGGTTGTCACGTCATTTAAGCAAAGTTTGAATACTGAAAAATGGGTTTGATAGCAAAATAAATTACCGAATCGATTGGAGGGAATGCCCCGAAGTGTAATTGGCTATGGAAAATGGTATAATCTTGATGAGCATTCCGAGATAGGATTTATGGAACTAAAAGAAATCGAAATTGAGACAGTTTTCGGTACAGCTAAAATGTAGATTCGGATCAGGCTGAAATACCGAATTATTGTATGGGACGTTCGAGAAGCCAACAAAACCCTGAGGGGGCTTTAGTTTTTCGTAAGGATCAATCCTTTAGTGGTTGTGGGATGAATCGAGGGCCTGGTGAGGACCCTGGGGTGAAATCAGTTTTATCAAGTAAGTTCGAAGTTATTAATTTTGGATTTGAGGCATCGCAATGCAAATTAATTTGAACGTTAGGGGTGTATTTGCAATTTAAGATATTTCCCAAGTGTATTAAGGATAAAATAGAGGATTAAAGGTGTATTTTCTATATTTATATTAGTGTAAAATATTATATAAATATATATGTATTATATATATATATATATATATCATGCGCATGAGGAGCAGGGAGAAGCCCCATGTTCCTGTCTGTGAGCGTGGGAGGCATCCTTGGAGCTTGAGGCTTTGGGTTGAGAGAGCTGCAAATGGCCGAGAGCTGGTTGTCGGAGAGGAGTGGCGCCCAAGTCTCATTTAGCTAAATAGGAGAAGCCATTGGAGGAGATGAATGGAGGAAGTTGTAGAGAGTTGGCCGAAACAGAGAGTGGGAGAAGAGAGCTAATGCGAGAGAGATCAAGAGTTGGGCAGAAAGAAAAATGAAAATCAGAGAGGGAGAGAGAGAGCTTGCCCGAGTGAGTGAATGCCGAAATGGGCTACATCGAGTTGGAGGCGGCCATGGCTGCCATAGCCGCAACCAAGCTTTCAGCAAGCCCGGCCATGGCAGCCAAGCGAAGCAGCTCCAGCAAGCTCGGTGATCAGGGGCGGCGCGAGGGAGGCCGCAACGGAGCCGGGCAGCGAGCGGTGGCGCGAGGAGGCACTCGGAGGCTTCGGCAGTGGCCATGGCAGCACGGCGAGGGCGAGCAGCAGCTGGTTCGCGCGACGAAGCCAGCTGCGACGGTGATGGCTGCGAGCGGACGTGGTGCGGTCTGCGGTGTTGCATGCGTTCGAGAGGGAGGCGGCCAGTGGCCGTGGCCAAGCGTGGGCGTACACGGAGGCTGGGCAGCAGGCATGGCGGCGGGGCTAGTGCGCTGTAAGTGAAGTGAAGAAGAAGAAGAAGAAGAAGAAGAAGAAGAAGAAGAAGAAGAAGAAGGAGGAGGAGGAGAAAGAAAAGAAGAAAGAAGAAAGAAGAAAAGAAAAGAAAAGAAAAAAAGTAAGAAAGAAGAAAAGAATGAAGAAGGTGCAGGGGAGGCGTTGGGTGTTGCAGAAGAAGGGAAGGAGAAGATGAACAGGGGAGAAGAAAGAAAATAAAGAAGAAAGAAAAAGAAATAAAAGGAAAAGGAAAAAATGGAAGAAAATAGAAAAAATGTAGAAAAATTCCAAAAAATAGGAAATGGAGTTGTATTAATATTTCGGAGATTTTGGCGATAAAAAAAATGGTTCGGGAACGCATTTCGAGGTGGGCACGAAAATCGAGGTAGTGCACGAAATTGAGATGTCGCACAAAAATTGAGGTTATGTGCGAGAATTGAGGTAATGTGCAAGAATCGAGGTGGTGTGAGAGAATTGAGGATTTGTGAGACAATCGAGGTTGGTCACGCCTTTCGAGGTTAAGACACGCATACCGAGGTGGCCTGAGAGGTTAAGCAAAGGTAAGCAAAATTTCTTAGAAAATTCCAGTAAACTAGGAATATTATTTTATGAATCATGATTGAGAAGTATTCGAGGAAATAAGTGAGTAATGCCTAGTTTAGATTATTGAGGAATTATTTAGTAAGGAAAATATTTAAGGAATTATTGAGGAAAATATGAAGAAATAGAGAAAATTATGAGAAAATAATGAGAAATAGAATTTTGATTTATTGAATGAATATGATGGTCAGGGTATGTTGAGGATTCGAATTGAGTATGTTAGAAGCCTGGCACGAGAATCGAGATGTTATGAGAATGTGTATAAGGTAAGTGATACTACTCAAATGGATTTAAGTTTATGAAAAATGCTTTGTTTGTAAGTAGTACTCCCCAAAATGGATTTAGCTTCATGAAAAATGCTTGGTATGAAAGTGATTTAACCCAAAACTTGATTTGATGAAAACGATTTTATCATGTTGTCATGTCTTGATGTGATTATGTCATGTAGATTGCATTTACATGTATTGATGATGAAATGTGCATATATTCATTATGATGTTATTGATCATACATTGCATATGAGTTCACGATGGCACCGCTGCACCCATTGACCTCGGCATGGAAAGGAAGTCGTACCAATGGGGGGGTAGCATTAAGGTGCAAACGGGAATGCGGATCGTCACCGTTGCACCATTGACCTCGGCATGGAAAGGAAGCCATAGCAATGGGGGGTAGCATAAGGTGCGGTCGATTCATGGAAGGAAATGAGGAATGATGACATTTTGCATACTGCATTCATGCACAAAAATGATTTTGTACCACTTACTTAGATGGTTCATCATCTAATTGGGCTTTGCCCCTGGAATATTCAAACGTTCTAGATGGAGATTGTAGCAAAAACAAGGATGAATGAGACATGAAATGGCACTTTCCAAGTGCACGATGCATTGAATTGAAAGGAAATGGCACTTAGCTAAGTGCATGATGAAATGAATGATGAGATGAATGATGTGATGCAGCCTATGTGTTTAAGTTCTGCTACATTGAAATCTGAACGTTTTGAAAGTCCATGATGTAAGATGTGAGTTATGATTGATGAATGATGATGCTTAACCTTATGGCTAATGACGATGTATAAACCCTAGTTAGGGTTAATGTTAGATGAGAACGCATGCTATGTGTTAATGTTAATTGAGGATGTATGTTATGTATTGATGTTAGTTGACAACTTATGTCATGTTTTAAGTTATTGATGCATAAGCCTTGTATTGGGGATTAAGTTTAAGAAACGATGATGTAAGATATGATTTATGTTTAACGTTGAGGAAGGATGATGTAGGAATTGATTTATGTTAAAGTAAGATGTCAGGTTCGATTCAAGCTTCCGCATTTGAGGTATGTATATGATGATGTCTTTCTTTTTAGAGAATAAATGTGTGGAAATTTTGGGATGATGCGAGGAATGATACGATTTAGTATGAGTTCGAAAAGACAAAAAATTATCGTCCCAGGATTATCCCAAGTTATGACGCGCCCAGAAAACGGGGCGTTACACATGTAGTCTTATCATGCCATTGCTGTGGGACTCTAACCCCTTGGTCTTATTGTTGCTGTGGGACTCTAACCCTCGGTCTTGTTGTTGCCATGGGACTCTAACCCCCCGGTTTTGTTGCTATCGTGGGACTCTAACCCCCCAGTTTTGTTGCTACCGTGGGACTCTAACCCCCTCATCTTACATAACTCTCTCATCCCTCATAAACCTTTTTGCTCCCCATGCAATGCAACATATAAAAAATACAATGGCTTTTGCGGCAGAAACGTGATAACAAGGCCCCCATAAACCAAGCATCAGGTCATGCTATGCCCACATAGGAACACACACATGCGACATGCTCTAAATGCACTAGCTCACCTAGAGAACCCAAGTTGGCTCTTAGGCCAACCGGGTCATGCAAATGCTCACACAACCCGTCACACATTAAGCATGTCCCCCAAATGAATGCAACCCAACCCCCTACGGCACACACATCATGATATGCACAAACTTAAGGTGGGAATCTAGCAGTACCAACTCTTCTGGCCTATCTAATGCTTATCGTAACAGCCGATGATTGACGCCCATACATACATCCATCCATCAACTGCCACGACCCACGATTGATAGTCAGTGGCTTTGTACCCCATACCCTGAGACACACACAGACGACATTAAACTTACACCTTTTAGACTTAACATCCCATGATCTTTCACGCACTCGGTAACATAAACATTAACATACCATGTTTGTCCTCGTTTCTTATCATACATAAAGACCTATCTCACCACTCACATATTAAACATTCCACCTCACTCATTAAGACTCATAGCAAACCCCATAACTTAGCCATAACTGACTTTCTAGCTAAGAACCTAGTCCCAACGGGTTTAGCATCATTCTCAAAGAAATCAGAGCGATACAAAGCCCTGTGCCGGACATAAAGAAGGACGCTAAGACATCACTTAATTTATTTCGTCCACAATATACCCACTAATAAAATATAAGGCACATGATGGTTGCCACGTGAATTTATATTATTAATACGTGGAACCGAGTCACGGTGAGGGAGGGATTAAAGTATGAAAAACCATGAAGACTTACACACGGATTAAAGAACATAAGGAGAAGGTTAAGAGCTTGCCTTTACAAGGTAGTTTCTTTCCTTTCTTGCACTCCCACTACGAAGTAAAACGTTTTGCTGTGATTAATAGAACCATGGCTTAAATTAATTAAATCCAACCACGTAATCTGTATAATCTAACCGTGAAAAACTTATAATTTAAATATATAACACCACTAACAACTTTACCCACTTACCAGGATACTTTAAACACTGAAACCTCCCAAAATCCCTTGATTTTTTGCCATTTTCTTCCTCTTTCCTTATATTTTCGCTATTATGCGCCTCCCACTCTTCTCCCTCAATTTCCTCTCTGTTTGCTAGCTTGGAGAAGGCCAAAATTGGCCTTTAAATTGGAAAAATAGAAGGCTGAGGCGTGACCACGTGGCAATACTACTGTTGAGGTCATTAAATTGGCAAAACGACGTCGTTTCAGCCCTTCATCTTGGCCATATTAATTGGCCTTTTCCTATCGCGCGCACAGCCCACTAGAATTGAACCAGCGACCTCCCGCATGCCCCCTCGTGCGGGTACCGCCTGGGCCAGATGATCCCTCTATATATATACTCATCCAAATAATTTTAAACTAATCCTCAGCCTACTTTCCAGAATTGCACCAGCACCCCAGAACTTCCGAGAACCAGCACTTACACCCACTTTAATAATTATACTTACACCCCGAAACTTCTGAAAATCCCATTTACACCTTAATTTAATAATTCCATAAATATTCCCAAATAAATTAATTAATTACCTCAATTTTCCATTTCCTCAAAACAACAAAAATTATTATTTTTCCTTAAATCTCCAAATACTCAATAATGACCTCAACATTAGTATTAATAATTATTATTTATCTCTAAATTTTGGGATGTTATAATAGTAGAATGCACCCATATCCATACATCCTCTTATTAAGTATCGTAGTTGCTAATTACAATATAACTATTTGGATTACAAGTTCGTACAAACAAATCCAAGAAAAGAAAACTAAATGTTCGCCGTCTCTTCGCCTTTGCTTGCCCTAGAACCTAGAGTACCTATCACGCTTTGACATACCTGGAACGTTAAATGTTCTAGGGGTATGAAACACCCAAGTTAGATAGTTACATCTAAGTGAGTGGTACAAGAAAGAAAACAATGCACGCAAGAGAAATATGTAGTATATCAAGCACTACAAAAAAACTAGCATTTAACAGTGTTTTTTTTTACATTTAGCGACGATTTTCTAAGTAATTTAGTGGTGATTTTCAAAACCATCGCTAAATCAGCCGTCGTAGAGCATTTAGCGGCGCGGTTTTGACCAACCATTGGAATAACCGCTGCAAATCATATTTTTTGTGGCGGTTCTTAAACTGCTGCAAAAATTAGTGATTTATTGGCGATTTTTAAAACATTTAGCGGCAGTTTTTGAACCACCATAAAAATTATAAAGAAATTAAAATTTTTAATTTTAGCGGCGGTTTTTAGAACCGCCGCAAAAATTAAAAGAAAATTAAAATTTTTAATTTTAGCGGCAGTTTTAAAAATAGCCGCTAAAATTAAAACAAAATTAAAAATTTAATTTCTCCCATGTGGCCTGCCCGCCCGCGCCCAGCCGCTTGGACCCACCCTCGCCTGCCCAGCCACGTGGCCACATGTCCGTGTGCCTCGTGGCAATGCTGGAAATTAAATTTCGAGCCTCCCCTTCCCCAATTTCGAACTCGTGACCTCCTTTATGCCCGTGCTTGCGTGAAATCGTTTGATCTACGAAGCCCTCTTGTTATATAACTGCGTATATAAATTATATACCAAAACAACCACTATTTTCCAGAATTATATTTTTTATTTTTTAATATAAATTAAAAAACATTAATTAATTTATTATTTTTTAAAAGAGTAAAGGAATAAATTAAAAATAAATTAATTGAATTAAATTAACTAAATTAATTGATTAAAAAATAAAAAAATATTATATATATTTTTTAAAATTATTAAAATTTTGTTAAATTTAATTTAATTTTTTTAAATTAAAATTTTTAATTAATTTTGGGCACATGATTGGGGTCCAACCCCTCATGCCTCGTCTCTAGGCACGGCCACACCTCTAGGCATGAGATTTCTACCCGATCATCGTGATGTTCCGCCAACAAGCTGCCAATCGTTCAACTCCAGTCTCACCAACTAGCCACAAATACAAACACTGTGATGCATATAAAATAGAAAAGATATTCTTAAAATCAAGGAAACATGAGATGTAAGCCACCAACCACGACATGATGTGTGATAAGGCAGAAAGAATATGATATGCAAGCCACAAGCCACGCACGAAAGTCATCATGTTCAAACTCGATGCAAGCAAGGTAGAAAGGATATGCTCGAAACAAAGGAAACATGGGATGCAAGCAACAAACCTCCCACAAATGAAACCAATAGTGATCAAGAGGAAGCAAGAAGCATGCATAAACCACTCACCTTGACTGTTTACCTTTCATGTGTACTATTCACGCTTGTTAGTTTAGGTTTTCTACAAAAAAACATGTATTTTCGTAAATCAAACCTCAAATATTTTTACATAGGATTGTAGGGCATTAAAAAATGAGTTGGTATGCAAAATTTCAGGCAAAAAGAGCCTTTCACGGGCCCTCACTTTCCAGGAGAAGGGCCCTGTAATACCCAGTATTACATGGTGTTGAAAATAAATAATTTTTGGATTATTTTGTCAGGACCTCGGGTGGTCCGGAAAGCCCAAGGGTCAATCTCGAGAAATTAATTAATAAACTTTGCCAAATTGGCGGCTGGGAGTGCCTCGGGACTTGGATGTCCAGGGAAGAGGGCAAGAGATTGACGAGCGTCTCAAGATGAGATTAATGACGCTGGAAGCAGTCCGATCGGGAATAATTTTTGGAATAAATTCTGTATAAGCCCGAGTGGGTTCCAATACCGAATGGTCGCAAGGGACTCTCGAGAAGCTGAGGGAACCCTAGGGGTGGTTCGATTTTCAATGTAAGGCAATCCTTAAGTGTTTTCATGTCAAATTAAGGCCCCGTGCAGGCGCATGGACGAAATTGACTTTATCGAGTAAAAGTCAAATTATTAATTTTGGAGAATTAATGTTTTAGTGGCTTGTGGGAAATTAATTAAAATCTTGGGAGGGTCCAAGTGTAATTATAAAATCCCTCAAGTGCAATTATCAATTCTCTTAAGTGGAATTTTGAGAATTATGAGGGTTTAATGTGTAATATGTGTTATATATATATGTATATATATAGATATATGCTGTGTGTGCGTGTAAAAGGGGGGAGGAAGCTTCCTTGAAGCTTCCTCACGTGAAGTCTCTGTAAGTTTAAATGGCCGTAACAGAGAGCTTGCAAGAGAGAGCTTGTGAGGGAGATGAGATTGAGAGGGAGAAGCCGAAAGCAAGGGAGGCGATCGCGAGAGACTGAGGGAGAGCTCTTGGTCGAGTGAAGCAAAGCGCGAGGGAGAGAGAGAGCTGTGAGCGATCGAAGGCTGGCCAGAAATGCTAGCCGAAGGCAGCGGCCATGGCTGCTGTTGATGACCGAATCAGAGAAAAGAGAGGGAGGTAAAGTTGGGCTGAGGCATTGCAAGAGAGATGGAGCGAGATCGGGAGCGAGAGATGGCCCGTTGAAGGCGGCCTGAGGCGACCGTGGTGGCTGGAAGCGGTGGCCGCTTGGAGCAGCGGCCATGGTCGATGATACAGCAGCCTCAGAGGAGCTGGACCTGCAGCGAGGGTTGGCTGCAGTGGCTGGTTGGGGTCTCATCGGTGTAGAGCGACCAATGGCGGTGGTGGCGGCGTCAAGCGGCAGTGTGAGAAATGGCCAGGCGTTGGAGGTTTCCGATGCAAGGAGTCGGCCATGGCAGCGCACAGGTTGCGCATGGAAGGTCGGCTGGGCTGGTTGCTGCTCGCAATGGCGTCGGCCGGGTGGCAGCGGTTGCAACGGCCTGTGGTGTCGGCTGAAGGCAGGTGCGATGGAGGCGGCGGAGCTAGCGGCAGTGGCCAGTTGCTGGAACGCCAGGCGCTGTGCGACAAAGAGGAAGAAGAAGCCGCGAAGAAGAATGGAAATGGAGGAAGAAGAAGAACAGTAAAAAGGAAAAAAAAAAATAAAATAAAAATAAAAGAAAATTTGGAAAAATATGGAAAAAAAAAATAGGAAAAATTCCCAGAAAAATGAGGAAAAGTTTTGGAAATTAGTTTGGGGCTTGAAGAGCTTGTCGGAAGCTCAAAAATGGAATTTTGGGTGCGAGCGGCAGCTCGGGAGGCAACGTCGGCATGGGCGTTTCCGAATTTCTCTCCAAATGAGTCGAGGTTCGACCGGGGAGGCGGTAATCCTAGAAGAGCTCGGGATTCGGGCTGGCATTCTCGCCGAGGCAGAGATGAGGCTTCGAGCCAGGTAAGGGATGGCCCCATGTGGAGGTGGCCTTGCAAGTTAGTAAATGTGTTTGATAATGTTTTTATGTTGCATTGACATGTAGTGGTTATATCTTGTGTGATGCAAGACCTAGTGGACCTATGGCCATATGGAGGACTAGTGTGGTAGGGGCTGATAGGTTGATGCCTCAAACCCTAGTGGGTTGTGAGGATAAGTGGGCCTAGCCTCATTTGCATGCATTTGCCATACATAAACTTGATTATATTCATATTTACATGCATTGCACCCTTACTGAGTCTTTATGACTCATGAGGTTTTTACCTCATGTGTAGATGATGCAAGTCCGGATGCAAGCAGGGATGGCGCCGGGAGGCCGTTGAGGCAACTAGCTGAGTTGCCGAGTTATGTATTTTTAATATTGCTTGTATGTAGCCAGGGGGCGTGGTGTATGTATACCCTTGTGAGCAAATGTCTGTGTTATTGAGCTTAAATGTATTTAATTGTTGTAATCATCATAGTGTGATAGATGATTGTGAGATTGCTTGTTGAATGTGGCATAGTCGGTAAAGCCAAGTTTCGGACCGAGTTAGGATCAGCAAGGTATGTTCTCATAAATCCCCAATACTCAGCGAAGTGTTTATATGCTAGCTTTATGCCTGGGTCACCTCTGGCTTGCTATGGGGTGAGCTGAAGAGAGGTGAAGCTCACTCGAGTTTCGAGTCTTGGTCCGCTGGATTTTTCTTATTTGAGTTGGGACCGATTCCCGAGTGGAGCGAAGGGAAGGACGAAGCCTAGTTCCCACCTAGGGCGTTTCTTGTTGAAACATAGTCCAACCCTTCAGTTGTGGTTGTCTGGTGAGTAATCCGGTCGATTATTTACCAGTGGCGCCCGTAAGTGGGAGCGGGTCGTTACAGGCCCCCACGCGCTACCACGCGCAGCCCTTACCAGCCCATATACTGCAAGCGCCACTGTCTTCTCCGATGACAACGCGATAACTCTTCGATTTTTTACCATATCTCCCTTGTTTTGACCCCTGTTCGAACCATGGGTCCCTCTGTTCCCCTTCTACAGGAATATAATAAGAAACTAGACTTACCTCAAGATTTTTCTGACTGTTTGGCACAAACTCCAAGGAGGACCCAAAAATTCGGTTGAAGCCCATTTCTCCTTCGTTTCTTCACCAATTTCACTCATTTTTGTAGAACTTCCCTCTCTCTATCAAGAATAAGATTATCTACAAAAATATAAGCTAAAATCCAATTTTTTGTGAGTTCCAAGCTCCCCCCAAGCATATTTATAGAAATCTCGGGCCAATCCTGCGTCACCACATGTCTCACCACCAAGCGTCATAATCATTACACTGCCACTTTGTAACGACCCGCTCCCACTTACGGGCGTCACCGGTAAATAATCGACCGGATTATTCACCCGACAACCACAATTGAAGGGTTGGACTATGTTTCAACAGAAAACGCCCTAGGTGGGAACTAGGCTTCGTCCTTCCCTTCGCTCCACTCAGGAATCGGTCCCAACTCAAATGAGAAAAATCCAGCGGACCAAGACCCGAAACCCGAGTGAGCTTCACCTCTCTTCAGCTCACCCCATAGCAAGCCAGAGGTGACCCAGGCACAAGGCTAGCATACAAACACTTCGCTGAGTATTGGAGATTTATGAGAACATACCTTGCTGATCTTGACTCGGTTGGAAACTTGGCTTTACCGACTATGCCACATTCAACAAGCAATCTCACAATCATCTATCACACTATGATGATTACACAATTAAATACATTTAAGCTCAATAATACAGACATTTACTCACAAGGGTATACATACACCACGCCCCCTGGCTACATACAAGCAATATTAAAAATACATAACTCGGGCAACTCAACTAGTTGCCACAACGGCCTCCCGACGCCATCCCTGCTTGCATCCGGACTTGCATCATCTACACATGAGGTAAAACCTCATGAGTCATAAAGACTCAGTAAGGGTGTAATGCATGTAAATATGAATATAATCATGTTTATGTATGCCAAATGCATGCAAATGAGGCTAGGCTCACACATCCTCACAACCCACTAAGGTTTGAGGCATCAACCTATCAGCCCCCACCACTAGTCCTCCATATGGCCATAGGTCCACTAGAGCTTGCATCACACAAGATATAAACACTACATGCCAATGCAACATAAAAGCATTATCAAACACATTTACCAACTTGCAAGGCTACCTCCACATGGGGCCATCCCTTACCTGGCTCGAAGCCTCAACTCTGCCTCGGCACGAGCTCTAGCCCGAACCTCTAGTTCCTCTAGGATCACCGCCTCCCCGGTCAAACCTAGATGCAAAACACACAAAAGCCCAACTCCATTAACATTCGGCATTTAACCAATGCCCTTGACTACACCGCACATCGCCAAAAATCATCCATCAACAAGATTTCAAATAACCCCAACACAGGGTTTAATCCAATAATTAATTATTCTACATTAATTCGCTTAATGTAAATAATTTGGGAAGAAATATTAATTTACCTTGGATAATTTGGAAACGAAAATCGGCCAACCGCCCACACCGGCATTGACTCTCGAGCTGCCACTTGCACTCAAAATCCCATTCTCGAGCTTTCAGTATGCTCCAAGAGTCTCGAAATAATTTCCAAAACTTTTCTGGATTTTTCTGGAATTTTTTCTCCTATTTTCCCTTTTTCCCAGATTTTCTTTATTTCTATATATATATTTTTTTATTTTCTCTTTCTTCCTCCTTGCTTCTTCTTCCCAGCGCGCCTGTTCCTCCTTCTTCTTCAGCGACTCCCGCGCGGACCAGCACCGGCCGCCACCTGCCTCGCCTCCGTTGGCCACCGCTGCTACCCGCTAACTCCCCACCGTCGGCTGCTTCTCGTAACCACGCCGCCACCGCCTCAAGCGCGAGCCATCGCGGCCCCCTGCGTGCTGCTGCGGCTTCGATGCTGCTGGCCCGCATGCCCGCCATGGCCGAACATCAAGCTCCTTGCCGCGGCCGCCTTCCTCCGCTACAGCTCCTCCGTCGTCAGTCTCCCTCACAGTTGGTCCGGCTCTGCCCGATCTTCTTCGCCGAACAGCCATGGCTGCAGCTTGGTGTTGCCGCCATCGGTCGCTGCAACTAGAGACGCTGCAACTCCGGCCAGCCCGACCCTCTCTCTCGATCACTCTCGCAATCTCTCTCTCTCTCTAGCTCATAGCTCTCTCTCCCGAGCCTCTTTTCTCCTCTTGGCCGAGCTCCCATGAGCTCTATTTCTGCCATTTCAAATGCACAGAAACGGTCACTAGGAAGCTTCAAGGAAGCTTCCTCACGCGGCTATATATATATACATATATATAAATTACATATTAACCCTCTAATTCTCCAAATTCCACTTAAGCAATTTATTAATTGCATTTTAGGAATTTACTAATTACTTTAGGGCCTCCCAATGCTTAAATTAATTATAATTAAGCCACCCAAAATCTTGGTTTAATCGAAATTAATAATCGATCGCTACTCGGGAATACCGACCTTATCCCTACGCCTGCACGGGACCTTTATTCGACCCCGAAACACTTAAGGGTTGCATTACTCAGAAAACCGAACCACCCCTAGGGTCCCCTCAGCTTCCAGGACGTCCCCTCCGACTATTCGGTATTGGCACCCACTCGGGTTTATACAGAGTTTATTCCAAAAATTATTCCCGATCGGACCGCTTCTAGCGTCACTATCCTCATCTCGAGACTCTCATCAATCCCTTGCCCTCTTCCCTGGACATCCAAGTCCCGAGGCACTCCCGGCCGCAAATTCGACAATTTTATTAATTAATTTCCCGAGATTGACCCTTGGTCTTCCCGGACCACCCGAGGTCCTTTCAAAATAACCAAAAATTATTTATTTTTAACACCGTGTAATACCGGGTATTACATTCCACCCTCCTTAAAGAATTTTGTCCTCGAAATTCACTTCATCTTAATCTCTTTCCCAAGATGATCACGTTCTCAGGCTACTCTCTGAATCTCCTGCTCGAGAATCTCGTAGCCGAACCATTTCTCCGCCTTTACCTCGGGTTATACCCACTTCAAGGCTTCACTTAGGCATTTGGTCCTCTATCTCTCGAGGACATTCACAACTGAACACCGCTTTGGCCTCTCGCCAAACCGCACCACTGGTCGCTGGTCATGATTACTGCAACGACATTCATCTCCAGATGAACTTTCTCTGCCTCGAAGCATCGCTTTGCAGGTTTACTTCCCATTTCCCTTTTTCGCATCAACCGAAACAACTCTCTCTAACATTGCATCACGATCAGTCTACTACGATTTTACGCCGATCACACACGGCAACATTTCCCATTGCCAATCACACATGGCCACGATTTTATGCTGGTCCAACCAACAACGTCTTAGCACTGATCATCACCCGCAATGTTTCTTTTAGTGCCCACAAGACACTCAAACACCTATGCCACGATGGCATACTGCCATTAATCACAAGCATGCACAACTTAAGTTGATCCTCATGGCAACTTCTCATTACCGATCAACTAACCACGTTAGCACTACATGGGAAGCAACCATTTGGTTCACCCAATCAACTTAGACCATTTCATACATGGTCTTCTTCCTTGACCAGTCGACCTTTATTTATCGATACGATTACGCAAAATCGATATACCTAACACCATATCAGGTAATTACACATTTCAACCATACGTGCATTACTCGAGTCCAACTTGAGCTTGGCGATGCACGCATCATTACCATCTCACCTCGAGCTTAACCATGCTCGGGCAACTACCTTCTCCCAACCAGGAGCTCTTCACACAAGCACACATAATGCCTTGGCCTTCCTTTCTGGTCGATACTGCATGCTAATAGGGGTTTCATACCCATAACAGGGAACTCTTCACTGAGCAACCCCCTTTTCAATTTTCTACCTCATTTCGGCCTTCACAATCATACCCCATGCTAGGCCTTACCTTGGCTATTAAACCCTACCGTGAGTCAAGGATCCTACCATTGCGCTTAAGGTCGCAGAACCATTAATTGGCCCTCGTCATCACCCACGGTGCATGGCACAAGTGAATGGCTTATTACCGTTTGCACAATCACTTAATGCATCGCACTAGTAGGATGACTCGTGCCTTTGGTCCGCACCACAACAAGCTATTATGGTTACACCCCCACTCTTGTAGCGGTCTTCTAGCCAAATTTACTCGCCTAGCTTCACTTTCGTTAGGACTTTTTAAATCTCACATTTCTCAACAAAGCCTCTTACTCTTTAAGCACGGAACTTTCCGGCAATCCCAAAATCAAGTTCATTCTCAATTTGCGATAACCACCTAATTTAAACCATGCATAATGGTTTCCTTTGTCCTACTCGGAAAGGACAACACCATGACAGCAATGAATTCTCTAACATCGTCAATGACACCACCACGTCATCTCAAAAGACTCGTTGCGCCTTGAATCTTATTGGTCATCTCAACCAACACGACCCCACCCTTAGGCTGCCTTCATCATATCACTTTGCTATGCTTATTGCAGCTAGCTAATTCCTTGAGAGACTCTGGCTTCTCCCAGACTTCTTATAACTTTTGTTTCAATTAGCTCACACCTTAGTGAGCGACCACATTAGCCTTAACGCCAACATCATCAGCTTAGACGATCTCTTACCATCGCTTAGCGTCACATCTAGCCGCAACCACGACTCAGGAGCCACCTATGCCACTGACTGATTACTTTCACGACGCCACACGACCATGGCAGCCGCTACTTGTCGCTGCCGATATCACCGGACGATGCCTTCGGTCGCCACCGGCTACCCCTAGCCGGTCACCAATCGGCTCCACCGGCTGATCTCCTTTCACAACCGTTAACCTTTAGCCACGAGGTTAAATCCCATTAATTTCCCACATTCCAAGGCATCCCTCTAGCTGCATCACTCACAGCTTTCAGGTGATTTCATCACCTAAACACCATTCTTGGGATCCAATCTCGTCCTATAAGCTCTTTCTTCGAGCTCTCTTTACCCATTGGCGACATTTTAAAGTCGCCCTCGTCTTCCATCTAACCAACTCGATTAGCTCAAGTCGGATCGCCCGACTCACAACCAACACATGCTTCCTCCAAGCACTACACTTGCAATCATTAACTATGACTTCAATTTAAAGTCCACCCACTGGGAATCACCCTTGCCAATCTTGTGGAACTCACACTTCCACTAGATGCCGTAGGACTCACATTCCTACTCAGGCACTTGCCATCACGCTGGCTTTCCCCGGGTGATGCATCATGTTAGAGTGGTAGTGCCTTAGGAGGTCCATCTAGTGTTGTGGCCCCATGCCCAACTTTTCTTGGGAGAGTATCTCAAATTCTATCTAGACCACATTTCAACACTACCCTCTATAACTCTCGCTACGGAGTAGCACTCCTTCAAGCGGTACAACTTTGCCTTGACCAACCATCTTTTATCCCCTTAGATCTCTTTCTCAAAATTCGCCTGGTCTAACCACCAGGACCTGCTGAACCCTTATACTAGAGGTATACACGGGACCCAACAAGGCTTTACTTTACAGTCCTCGAGCCTCACGCTCTCACCATTGCCATCAGGTGCTACCACCTGGCAACTAATCCTGTGTCAACAACTGGAAACCCATCCAGTGCCACATGAAGATACTTCCTCATTTTTGCATCGACACATCAGGACTAATACTAGACTGTGCAATTGCAAGCCTTCACAAATTTCAAACCGTGCCTCAGCCACAAGTTCAACCTACCACAACTCACATCACAGGATTAGAGATCCCCATACTTGAAACTTTTGCACGCTTCAACATTCACATTTCATGGTTGGCTTCTAACTCGTAAGTCTCGCCCTTCACGACACTTACGTAACATCCTAGAGTCATTTATCGACTCCACCAATTGATCCATCTTCTTGCATCACCGCAAGGTCACACAGGGTCCATCATCTCAATTTATTCGATCAACTTCGATCAAATTCAACCACAACTGCGTTAGCATCCTTTAATAAGGAGCATCGCCACACGTCTTGTTTTCACACCACAAGATATCACTCAATCTATTCACAAACCTTCATGCTGTCAAGACGACAAAAGGCACTACGATGATTTTTTTTTTTTTTTTTTTTCAACCCTCATGGAAATTTAGGTCTGGCCCAGACATAACCTACAGCATACCCCAGGTCTTCACGTCTAATCGTCTCCACCGCAGACAGGTTACTCCACATAGAGGGCTTCAGTCCCTCCCGTGAACTAATCGTCTGTATCCAGTGGTCCTTAGCATTAGACTCGTCAACCCTTGGTATCGACTGTAGCGTTATTCCCACGCTAGACCCATTTCTTTTCCCGGGTTTCTTTCTCAAACATCTCAAGATGCTACCACACCTGAACATATGCTAAATTGCTTTAACACCACTTTAACCAGATAGAGGGCTTAAATCCCACTTGGGTGCAACACCCTAACAGCTCTTATTACTAGCAGCTGAGTTGTGGAACTGGCCACAACTTTCATCTCCTTACCGCATTTCACAAATCTTTAGCCCCTGACCATCTGCATAATCACTGTGTTGCCCTGTGCTTTAGGCGAGCCAACACCTGGTCATCATTACCGGGTCACTCCCATACACTGGCCCAACACTGGTTCCCCACCGTGTTGCCCTGTGCTTCCGAGAGCCAACACCTAATCATCATTACCGTGTTGCTCCCATACACTGGTCCAACCACAGTTTCCAACAGCATGGTTCAGGCCCATCACTGATTTGCTTCGCACCCGTAGCTTCACCCTACCAAGCTTCCTACTCGGCAACTAAACCATCAGAACATTTTCGCGTTCCATGATTTCTCCCTAGGACCACTCTAGATGTCCTATCCCTTACAGGAGACTATCGATCTCACCTGACTAACTCTCATAAGGTGCTGCTCTAGGTTTTCGGCATCTGATCGTCACCTGGAGTTCACTAAATTGCTCAGGCCCATGGGCCACTTACCCTCAACACGAGCCAACTCATTAGTCCTCTGCCACACGGTCCATAGAATCAGATCCGTCACATCGAGCCTTGCACCCTTAGCATCAAGGCTACTCAAAGCCTTCCCGAGCTACAATGGTTCCGCCACCATTTTGCCCAAGCTATCTCACTTGGTTATCCTTGCCTTAACAACCTCAAGCTCGTACCATGAGCCCCGCTCCTCAGGACTCTACATCTCTTATCGCTTAAGAGACTCTCAAACCACTTTTCCTCTTGAGGCCTCATGATCTTACCCCACGAGATCACACCTCAATCTCCGGCACCCATAACCATAAAGCACCTACCATTACCCTCCAGGTAAATCGAGACCTCTCGTCTCTCCTTGCACACCCACAGTGCATTCAGTCACGATGCCCAGTTTGGCCTTCCAGCACGCCTCACTCAGGCTCCCATGACTTGGAATTTAAAATTCGAGGCCTCCACATTGCTCACCATGCCCCTGCTCACTCGGCATCCGAAGTTGGCATTTCCATTGCGCGCATAGCCTATGGATGTCCTGTTGCCACAAACTCATCGCCCTCGGGCCACACACCACTCATACCCTCCATTGGGTGACCTCCGCGTCTCCCATCAAGGGTCTCGTGACCTTAGGCGCCATCGCAACCCTAGATATCACAATGAGGGTCTATTCACCTCTCATCTCCCGACCTTAGGCATCCTACCAGGCCCCAAGCGTCATAATGAGAGTTTTGATTGGCCCCTCATCCATCAATCACATGAACGGTCTTTTGGCCTTTCACAACTAAGACTTCTAACCCAAAGGCCCTCACACGCATATCAACTCATGTCCAACTCTTTAATACCCAATCTGGATTCCCCTAGATTCCAGCTCGACTCACTTGGGACTTCCATCTCGTGCAAACACCCGCTAGGGTCCACTTGCCACACGCCTATCATTCCCAAGGATAGACCTCGTCTCATCATGAAACCAATTATGGTCCACTCATGCCCTAGGCACATCCCCGCCGGGAACATCATAACAATATGATCACATCGCATCACATACATTTAGCATCCTGACTCCCCTCGGAGTCCTTCCGGATGCTACTTACTTCATGCCATCATTGGCCATGACATACAGATGCTTTACAAGCACACTCTCCATAGAGCCTCTCTGACGTCTCATCTCCTCGAGTCTTGAGCCAACTCCCACTATAGCTCACTCTATTTCAACGCACAGGCCTTACAGCACCACCTCCAAGGGATAACTCTATTCCCTCGAACATGCTCGGCAAATCCCTAGCATAGGGACGCTCCACTAATCCCCTCCCGGACTAGTCACGCTTTGGCTTCGTGTCCCCACACGAGCCTCAACACTTCAATCTCAAGGAGTTCCCGTTGTTTAAACACTTCATATCCTCGAAATGCCACATTCGAGTTTTCTTGACACCAACACCCACACTCGGGTTTTCGGTTCTTCAATCCAGGGTATTTTCTCATCCCAAGAACAGGAATATCCATACATGCCATTGCAGGCCTCAATGACTTGACCCAATCTCTTAGGGTCCTCGGTCCATATGTCCAACTTTCAAGGTTATCAGACCACCTTACATTGAAATCTCAAAATTTCAAATCAATTGTTCTCGACCCCAACTCAGCAGTTACGACATTTCGACTTGCATTCCCATCATGCCAGACATCTTCTATTCCAAAACTCTGGCAATTACTCATATTAATCACTTAACCGACCATATTTAACACTTCAGCACGCTAGCCTTCCTCGCTCATATAGCTAGCCATGCTCTGATACCAACTGTAACGACCCGCTCCCACTTACGGGCGTCACCGGTAAATAATCGACCGGATTATTCACCCGACAACCACAATTGAAGGGTTGGACTATGTTTCAACAGAAAACGCCCTAGGTGGGAACTAGGCTTCGTCCTTCCCTTCGCTCCACTCAGGAATCGGTCCCAACTCAAATGAGAAAAATCCAGCGGATCAAGACCCGAAACCCGAGTGAGCTTCACCTCTCTTCAACTCACCCCATAGCAAGCCAGAGGTGACCCAGGCACAAGGCTAGCATACAAACACTTCGCTGAGTATTGGAGATTTATGAGAACATACCTTGCTGATCTTGACTCGGTCCGAAACTTGGCTTTACCGACTATGCCACATTCAACAAGCAATCTCACAATCATCTATCACACTATGATGATTACACAATTAAATACATTTAAGCTCAATAATACAGACATTTACTCACAAGGGTATACATACACCACGCCCCCTGGCTACATACAAGCAATATTAAAAATACATAACTCGGGCAACTCAACTAGTTGCCACAACGGCCTCCCGACGCCATCCCTGCTTGCATCCGGACTTGCATCATCTACACATGAGGTAAAACCTCATGAGTCATAAAGACTCAGTAAGGGTGCAATGCATGTAAATATGAATATAATCATGTTTATGTATGCCAAATGCATGCAAATGAGGCTAGGCTCACACATCCTCACAACCCACTAAGGTTTGAGGCATCAACCTATCAGCCCCCACCACTAGTCCTCCATATGGCCATAGGTCCACTAGAGCTTGCATCACACAAGATATAAACACTACATGCCAATGCAACATAAAAGCATTATCAAACACATTTACCAACTTGCAAGGCCACCTCCACATGGGGCCATCCCTTACCTGGCTCGAAGCCTCAACTCCGCCTCGGCACGAGCTCTAGCCCGAACCTCTAGTTCCTCTAGGATCACCGCCTCCCCGGTCAAACCTAGATGCAAAACACACAAAAGCCCAACTCCATTAACATCCGGCATTTAACCAATGCCCTTGACTACACCGCACATCGCCAAAAATCATCCATCAACAAGATTTCAAATAACCCCAACACAGGGTTTAATCCAATAATTAATTATTCTACATTAATTCGCTTAATGTAAATAATTTGGGAAGAAATATTAATTTACCTCGGACAATTTGGAAACGAAAATCGGCCAACTGCCCACACCGGCATTGACTCTCGAGCTGCCACTTGCACTCAAAATCCCATTCTCGAGCTTTCAGTTTGCTCCAAGAGTCTCGAAATAATTTCCAAAACTTTTCTGGATTTTTCTGGAATTTTTTCTCCTATTTTCCCTTTTTCCCAGATTTTCTTTATTTCTATATATATATTTTTTTATTTTCTCTTTCTTCCCCCTTGCTTCTTCTTCCCAGCGCGCCTGTTCCTCCTTCTTCTTCAGCGACTCCCGCGCGGACCAGCACCGGCCGCCACCTGCCTCGCCTCCGTTGGCCACCGCTGCTACCCGCTAACTCCCCACCGTCGGCTGCTTCTCGTAACCACGCCGCCACCGCCTCAAGCGCGAGCCATCCCGGCCCCCTGCGTGCTGCTGCGGCTTCGATGCTGCTGGCCCGCATGCCCGCCATGGCCGAACATCAAGCTCCTTGCCGCGGCCACCTTTCTCCGCTACAGCTCCTCCGTCGTCGGTCTCCCTCACAGCTGGTCCGGCTCTGCCCGATCTTCTTCGCCGAACAGCTATGGCTGCAGCTTGGTGTTGCCGCCATCGGTCGCTGCAACTAGCGACGCTGCAACTCCGGCCAGCCCGACCCTCTCTCTCGATCATTCTCGCAATCTCTCTCTCTCTCTAGCTCATAGCTCTCTCTCCCGAGCCTCTTTTCTCCTCTTGGCCGAGCTCCCATGAGCTCTCTTTCTGCCATTTCAAATGCACAGAAACGGTCACTAGGAAGCTTCAAGGAAGCTTCCTCACGCGGCTATATATATATACATATATATAAATTACATATTAACCCTCTAATTCTCCAAATTCCACTTAAGCAATTTATTAATTGCATTTTAGGAATTTACTAATTACTTTAGGGCCTCCCAATGCTTAAATTAATTATAATTAAGCCACCCAAAATCTTGGTTTAATCGAAATTAATAACCGATCGCTACTCGGGAATACCGACCTTATCCCTGCGCCTGCACGGGACCTTTATTCGACCCCGAAACACTTAAGGGTTGCATTACTCAGAAAACCGAACCACCCCTAGGGTCCCCTCAGCTTCCAGGACGTCCCCTCCGACTATTCGGTATTGGCACCCACTCGGGTTTATACAGAGTTTATTTCAAAAATTATTCCCGGTCGGACCGCTTCCAGCGTCACTATCCTCATCTCGAGACTCTCATCAATCCCTTGCCCTCTTCCCTGGACATCCAAGTCCCGAGGCACTTCCGGCCGTAAATTCGACAATTTTATTAATTAATTTCCCGAGATTGACCCTTGGTCTTCCCGGACCACCCGAGGTCCTTTCAAAATAACCAAAAATTATTTATTTTTAACACTATGTAATACCGGGTATTACACACTTGTCCCTACCACCTCATGCCTTGATTCTCATGCCCAATCCTATGTTGCCACTTGTCCAAAACCAAATTCAATAATATTTGGAATCCAAAGTTACATTTATTAAGTTTTGAAATCCAAAGTCATATTGGAATGAAGTTTGAAATCCATTTCATTTAGGTCCCTGAGCTTTCCTTGAATCTCACCAATTCCCAGGTCTTTTAGTAAATTACATTTGTTCTTGAGTTTTTTTTCTTTCAAAAATTGCACTTTTACTCGAACTTCAAAATTATGATTTTGCCCCTAGTTCAAAAACTGAACTTTTATCTTAGGGCTTTTATAATTATTTGAAATGTCCTATTTTCTCAAATATTTAAACTTAAAAATCTCGGGTATTATAGATATGGTGGATACTGGACATCTTTCTATACTAGATACAGGTAGATTTAGGTAAATTATGTATACATTATGTATTCTATTTCCTATAATTTTTATCTCATTTGTTTTTAAGCATGATACCTCACACTCTATTTCCATTGTCACATAATTGGCTTATGCTAATTAAATTGTGTTTGAGACTATATACCAAAATAACATTTTCAAGCACAAAATTTGGAAAACATATAGAGCTAATGCCATGAATTTAACCTTTTGAATTGTCCCCATAGACAACGTTACCTCCTTGTTTGTAGGTGATGTTGTTGAATAGTCGTTCATCTCTGGTCATGTGTTTTGAGCAACCACTATCTAGAAACCACTTGCTTCTCACAACATTTATAGTAAGAGCAACCTGCCACACAAGCAATCAAGTTGCTTTCTTTTGAACCCAAACCCTTTTGGGTCCATTCATGTTAGCATAGAACTTGTCTTTAGGTACCCAAATTTGTTTGTATCTATGTGGGTTGTTTCTTATGAAGCATTTATTTATAGAATGATTATACCTACCACAATAATGACATGTAATCCTATTTCTTGAGAAGTATGGTTCATGAAAAGAAGTCTTCAAGATCAGTTTTTGATAGGAGGCTTTCACAAAGATAGTTTTGTTTTGTTTATTTTGAAATGGATCAAAACCCATTCCTTGTTTATCTCCAGATCCTAGGATTATTTCAAGTTTCTTTTTCTCTTCAATGAGTTTTTCTAAGGATTCCTTTAAATCAAGGTTTTGTTTAGTAAGAGTTTCATTTTCATCAACTAAATCCTTTTTCTCATTTATCCAAGAGTCTTTTCTTCTTGGAATATTCTTACTTTGCTATCTAATGATTTTGATTTCTTCTTAAGAACATTGTATTTAAAGCTAACATCTTCAAACTCACTCATAACTTCATTAAATGCATCTTGTAATTCTTCAAGAGTAAACTTTGAGGAATTAGAAGGACTTACCTCTTCAAATTTGGCCATAAGACAAAGATTTGCTACTTCTTCATCTTGATCTTTATCTCCTGAGGAGAAGTCATTCTTGCTCCATGTGGCTAAGGCTTTCTTCTTCCCTTTCCCTTCATTTTTCTTCAAGAAAGGACATTCGATCCTTATATGATCTGTTTTCTTGCATTCATAACATCTAACATCTTTAGAATTGTTGTGCCAAAGAAATTGGGGCAAGAAATTAAGCAAATAAGTTGTGCAAAGCAGGCGGCAAGTTCGCGGCACACTGCTGCAAGCCCCTTAATGTTCGCATAGGCTCGCGGAAGTGTGTCGCGAGCTCGCAGCACACTGTCGCAAGCCCCTCGTCCGATCGCTTAAGCTCGCGGCAATTGCTGCGAGCTCGCGGCATAATTAGCATGGGCTCGCGACACAATGAACATGGGCTTGCCGCACAATCCAAGTGTGCAGTGAGCCCGACCTCTTGCACTCATGGCACACTACTGCAAGCCCCCAAGCTTACGGCAAGCCGAAGTCATGCGCACCTCACAAGCTTGCGACGAACCCGACCCTGCGGCACGCTCAATGGCTTGTAGCAGTGTGCGTCTCCCCAAAAAGCCAAGAGCCCGACTCGGCGAGTGCCACATGTCGACACCAGCCACCCTTGAAAATCGTGCCCTATAAATATCCAGCTAGAAGACAGTGAACAGGACTTCCAACTTTTAGTAAAATCTGGACATTTTGAATACATTTTTACTATTTTCTTTTTCGTGAACAATTTCATTGGGGTTCGGGACTAACTTTAGCATCGGAGGGTCTTCGCAAGGAAGATTCCTGCGAGCCTTCTAACCCATTTTCTCAGCATCAATAGGGTCGAATTCTTACTGCGAGCCTAGCGGCGAAGGTAAAGTCTTGTGGCGAAGCTTGTGGCAAAGCCTTGTGACGAAGCTAGTAGCGAAACCTTGTGGCAAAAGTTAGTGGCGAGAACTTGTGGCGAAACTAGTGGCGAAACCTTGTGGTGAAGCTTGTGGCAAAGCTAGTAGCGAAAGCTTGTGGCAAAAGCTAGTGGCGAATCCTTGCGGCGAGCATCCTAGCGACAACTTCCCTTGAGGCGACATCTCTTACGGCAACCCAACTTCACTCGACACCAAGCTCGAGTGGACCCCACATCACAAATTTTAATTATTGTATTTTGGCAACAACAATTTGGCGCCTTCTGTGGGAAATCGCAACAAAAATACAATCTTAACACGAGATGCCGAGAGGGATAAGATCAACTGGTTTGGCAAACTAGCCTAACCCTACCCGGAGGAGCGCTCGCACAAGGACATGAGACCTCAGCCAAGTACACCCTACAGTGCCTGGACCTTTGGAAGATCATCTAGACAACGAGGTGCGCTCAGGAAACATTCCAATGCTCAAAGGAAATTAGGCTACTGGATTTGGGGGTTTGGAGCACTCGGAACAGGGGGAGATACACGCCGTCAGATGGGGGAGACAGGCGATCAGACAAGGGAGGCAGGTCCCGCCCCCAATACCGGCAAATCAAGAACAACACTCCCTGGGACAGTCCTCGATTCCTCGAAGGAACCCAGTAGCGACATCGGTGCCCTCGGACCATCTGGGATAGCCCCCCCCCCCCACAGTTCCACTGTCGGATTACGAGCTGTTGCGAAAGAATTTTAAAGAACTAAAACACCAGAATGATGAGTTAAGGAAAAACAACGAGGAAAGCATGAAAAAATTATAAGGGATTATTGCCCTTTTGCATGAATTGATGTCGGACATCCACATTCCCCGCATGGGACAAACAGGGGCAGGGGGAGAACACTGGAGATCCCAAAACAACCCCCTGAGGACCCCAAGACAAGGGATAAGAATCGGGACTCCTAGGCTTAATGACCCAGTCCAGGAAACAACAAACCCAAGGGAAATTCACGATAGGAGACCAGGGAAAGCCCCCATGTACGAAGAAATAGTAGAAAGCACCCACTCAAGAGCTCTTTGCGTCCCGTCTCCGCATAGGAACGAAACGGAAAAAGAAACACTCAGAGCGTCCGACGTCAAATGCCTCATAGAAGAAGTGCTAGAGCAGAAACAAGTTGTGATGTCGCTAAGGGAAATCCCTACAAAATGTTTTCCTCTATCCGAGGAACTCCAGAAGCAACCGGTGCAACCAGGGTTCAAGTTGCCGCAACTTTTGGTGTACCTGGGAAAGGAGGATCCTGTGAAGCATGTACAACACTTTGTGGCGATAGCTGTGTTGCATGGATGGGACGAAGTCACTAGGTGCCGAGCCTTCCCACTCTCCTTGGTAGGGCAGGCTCAACAATGGTTCACAGACTTACCAGCTGGACATATCTAGTCATTCGAATAGCTAAAAAAAGAATTTCTAAAAGCATTCTCTGCCTATGTCCCGAAGAAGAAGAGCGCCATGTATTTAATAAGCTTGCAACAAAGGCCCAATGAGTCCCTAAAGCAATACACTGAGCGGTTCAGAGCGGCCACGCAGGAAGTAAGGGACCTCCCGGTCAGTTTGGCAGCCTTGGCCTTGCTTAACGGAACCACGTATGCCCCGCTCAGAAGATCTCTAGCATTTTCTAAGCCAGATTCAATGATCAAACTTTTCGCCTGGGCAGAGAGGTTTATTGTCCAAATGGAAATCCTTGAAGCTTGGGAAGGAAAAAGAAAGGGGAGGTAAAACGACGTTGGGCCAGATCGGGCTATAAAGGTACAAAGGAGAGATGAGCCCCCAAAGATGCAATTTTGGAGCTTCACCCCCCTCATTGAGCCAAGAGCTGCAATCCTCTCATCCATTGCCCATACAAGACTCATTAACTTTCCCCCACATTCCAACTAGCCTCTGGGCAAGAACATGGACGCTTTTTGTAAATTTCATGAGTCCACGGGGCACACTACAGAGCAGTGTAGGGAGTTACGCAACCAGATTGAACAACTTATCAGGGAAGGGAAGCTTGATCGATTTATATTGGATAAGCCAAAAAATCAACAGAATATGGGAGATAGGTCCAGGAGGGATAATCAAAGGAGGCCCCCCCGTCCTAAGTATGATACTGCAAACAGAAGGGAAAACCACTAGCCCCGACAGAGGGAAGGAGGAAGAAACAATCAGAAGGGGGAAGAGGCAGGATCAAACGCCGGAGAAAATGAAAATGAGCCCATTATGGAAAAAATACACGTGATCTCAGGAGGAGAAAATTTAGTAGGCGATTCCTCTTCTGCCAGAAAGGCATATGCGGGACAGGCGCTGCACTTAAACTTGGTGGCTAAGATTCAAGAAGACGAAGACCCCATTATTTTCACACCTGAAGACCAGGGGGATGTGCTGCTACCTCACGATGATCCCTTGATTATCTCTGGCATCATTGCTAAGCACCCCATTGAAAGGATACTAGTAGACAGCGAAAGCTTTGTTAATCTGTTGTACTGGAATTGTTTCGAAAAGATGCATGTTGCCCATGACCGATTAAAGACGGTCACTTTGCTCCTGTACAGTTTCACAGGAGAGGCGGTGCCAGTGGTCGGGTCGGTGCAGTTGCCCATTACACTGGGAGACTACCCCCAAGTGATCACTTAGCAGGTTAATTTCATGGTAGTCAGGACCTTTTCTCCTGCCTACAACGTGATCCTGGGACGTTCCCTCATTAATGCTATGAGAGCCGCCATTTCTCTGGGATATTTGTTAATGAAATTCCCTATGCCCTAGGGGGTGGGCCAAGTAAGAGGTAATCAGAAACAAGCCAGAGTGTGTTACGTGAGCTCTACAAGAGGCACCAAGGGGAAAGAGAAAACAACGACAGAAGAGACTTTAATGATCAGCAAACAAACTCTTGAAGCTAACAAGCCTCATCCAATGGAAACACTTGAAGCCATCCCTCTAAACCCCGGTGATAACGAAAGACAAGTGCGGGTAGGGAGCCAACTAGAGGGTCATGAGAAAGAGGAGATCATTAGATGCCTACGGTCCTACGTAGACATATTTGCTTGGAGGGTTGCCGACATGCTTGGAATAAGTCCAGAGATCATATCTCATTGACTGAATGTCTGTTCGGGGGCTCGGCCAATCAAGTAGAAGAAAAGGTTCCTCGCCCCAGAGAGATTGAGGTACCTGGAAAAAGAAGCAGACAAACTCCTGAATGCGGGATTCATTAAGGAGGTCCAATATCCTGAATGGCTAGCCAATGTTGTGATGGTACCCAAGGCCAATGGGAAATGGAGGGTATGCATCGATTTTACCAATCTGAATAAGGCTTGCCTAAAGGAATCCTACCCGTTCCCTCGGATAGATAGGCTAGTCGATGACACCTCCAGATATGCTATGTTGAGCTTCCTGGATGCCTTCTTGGGTTACCACCAGATTAGTATGTATCCACCCAACGCTGAGAAAACAATATTCATCACAAAAAAAGGGATGTACTGCTATCAAGTGATGCCTTTCGGATTAAAGAATGCATGAGCCACGTATCAAAGGATGGTTAATAAGGTATTCAAAGACCTGCTAGGGGAGGTAATGGAGGCTTACGTAGATGACATGATAGTTAAAAGCAAGGAGGGCGAATCACATGCCAGACAACTTGAGAAAGTTTTTGCCATGTTTAGGAAGAATAATATGCGCTTGAATCCCGATAAATGCGCGTTTGGGGTGAAGTCCAAAAAATTCTTGGGGTACATGATTACCCATAGAGGAATAGAGGCTAACCTAAAAAAGGTGCAAGCAGTAATCGACTTGGAGTCCCCCACCTCAATGAAGGAGGTTCAGAGTCTGACAGGTCATCTAACGGCTTTGGGCAGATTTCTCTCTAAGTATGCTGAACGCAGCCTCCCCTTCTTCAAGGCCTTAAAAGGAGGCAAGAACTTCCAATGAACCCTTGAATGTGAGAAAGCCTTTCAAGAATTGAAAGAGTACTTAAAATAAATTCCCCTATTGACCCGACTAGAAATCAGAGAAAAGCTATACTTGTATTTGGGAGTCAGCCATCAGGCGATAAGCGCAGTTCTCGTCAGGCAGGTCAGACAGGTTGACAGCCCGGTCTATTATGTGAGCAAGGTATTGCAAGGGGAAGACATGCGATACCTTTACATGGAGAAAATTGCCTTGGCATTGGTGGCGGCAGCTAGAAAGTTAAGACCCTAGTTCCAGGCCCACGCCATGGCAGTATTGACAGATCAACCATTGACACAGATTCCACAGAAACTCGAATGTTCAGGAAGAATAACTAAATGGGCCATTGAACTCAATGAGTATGATATTAGCTTCGAGCCAAGAAAGGAGATAAAAGGACAAGTATTGGCAGATTTCATAGTCGAATGCACTCACCCGCCCGCGACGGAAGAAACTCGCAATAACGAATGGATGTCGTTCGTCGATGGGGCCTCAAATGCCAAAGGGAATGGGGCAGGGGTAATGTTGATTTCTTCGGAATAGGAAATCTTGGAATACTCACTTCACTTCACCTTCCCCAATACAAATAATGTAGCAGAATACGAAGCTTTGCTTACTAGAATGACATTAATAGAAAGACTAGAGGTAAAAAACTTGATAGCCCACAGCGACTCTCAGCTGGTGGTACAACAGTTTCAAGGTACCTACGAAACGAGGGAGCTGGTGCTGGCCCGCTACCTGCAGAAGGTGAAAGAACTCGCCCATAGGTTCAGGCATTTCGAGCTGATTCAGGTTAATAGGTCCCTCAACCAGCACGCGGACGCACTGTCAAAATTAGCCTCTGCCCGAGACACCCCCGGACGCCTAATCCACATGGAAGTCCTCCAACAGCCTAGTGTAGGAGAGGAAGACATCGCGGTGCATTGCATTACGGAGATCAAAGATTGGAGAAGCCCAATACTGAAATATTTGCTTGGTCAAGAATTGTTAGTGTAGGTGCTCTAGACCCAATCAGATTGGGCATGTTGTACACTGACAATTGTAATTATGTTTATTATTTGAATAAGGAGTTGTTGAAATTTACAAGAAGTCATTCTATTAGTTTCTTGTTATTATTGTAATAACCGAATGAAACTAGATAGAAGTCCATATGATGTATACTGTGAATAATTTATAAAGATGTGAGATGATGCATTAAAGTTTCTAAACATCATTAAACGTCCCAAGTCCTAGCAATGTCAAGAATGGACATTGACAATTGCGGTAAGACTTGTATGTGCTATATTTTTGCTATGTGATATCAATGGGGTTCTCAAACCCATAGGCATGGGGATGCCTAGACAAGTACATAGGTGACCAATGTTGGAGAACGTGTCACTGGACATGACTCGCCATGAGAATCCATTTTGGTTATATGTTGATGGAATTCTCATACGAGATGGGTGTAACTAATCCTTGGACCTGAGGTTGTCACGGTCATCTCATAAGAAGACCGGTATGCTTTGACATCATTTCGACGGGCCTAAACAAAGGTTGCATGTGGGCGATCGTTGGGTATATCGTGAGGCTTATGGAGATGGGTGTATAACTAAGATGAGACTCGTCCATCCCTTGATAGAGGATGATGTATCTAAGGCGCATTTGGTGGATATTCACTTTAAATCCATGGCCATGGTAAAAGAGATCAATAAGGAGTTATTGATTTACTTTCTATTAAGTGAAGATATCCAGAAGACCGAAGAAAACTCATGTGATCATTATCAAGCGACACATTGCTATACTTGAGATCACATAAGATACATTGACGAGAGGATCGAATTACACGGTAACCATGCTCGTGAAAGGTTATTTGCGGATTATGAATCCTTCTGAATAATTGGGTAGGCATGATGCCTTGCTAGAGGCTAATCATGTCTTATGTGTTTGTACTGACACATTGCCAACATATTCGAAAGCTTAATGAGTCATACGCAATAGGCACGGTCCTTGGCTTAAACCAAGAGAGTGGACGTACGGTTAAGTGGGACACTTCGGCAAGAAGTTGTGCCGTCGTAGGTTCTCACGGAAAAAGAATAAATAGACGTAATGACGTCGATATGACGAGAAGTCGTCATAATGGAAAGAGTTTCCCTAAAATAAAAATTAATTAAATTAGGAAGGAGTTCTAATTTAATAATTTTCTATTTGTTGGAGTGGCAAATAGGAAATAAAAAATATATTTGGACTTAAGTTAATATTTGAACTAAATCTGATTTGGGGCCAAATATTAAATTAAATATTATATTTGGAATAAATTGGATTGGGCCAAATATTAAAATAAATATATATTTGGACCAAATTAGATTTGGGCTAAATATTAAATATTATATTTGGGCTTGAATTAGATTTGGGCCAAAATATTTTATTTAAACCTATAAAAGGATTTGGGCCATTTAATTATATTTTTAGTTGGACTAGAATAAGTCCACTTAATATTCTAATTAAATTAGAATTAATAGGCTAGCCCAAACCATTAGAGTTTTAGAAACCCTAGGATATTTCATTATAAATATCCTTTTATGGTTGCCCAAAATAAAGGAGTTTTTGGTGTCGTTTTTCAAGAGTTGAAAAACGCATTGCGTTCACACTCTTCTCCGTTTCTTTTGGCATCAATACGAAATGAGGGAGTTCTTTTACCGTCCATACACAAGCTGCGCAAAGGAGAAGGAGCTAGCACTCCTATTCCGCTCTCCTTGCCAACGGACGCGTGCCGCGTATCACGAGTTAGAGGCGGACGATTGGACGGCTCGAATCCGCGAACGACTCGATAATCTAAAGGTTAGATTTATTTATTTGTTTGTGAATAATTTAATTTCGACGTTGATCCAATGCCGGGATCGGGGTAAGTTCAAAAATTTTGAACTACGCTGTTTACCCCATAGCGATCTTGCTTCACTTTCAAGAACTGCCAATAACCCATGCAGAAGCAAGGAGATTAAAAACCAGCGTAGCCCGTTTCACAATAATTGGCCAGAAATTATACAAAAGAGGGTACTCCATATCGTTGTTAAAATGTCTTAGGCTAGGGGAAGCACAACAGGCACTGGAAGAAGTGCATGAGGGGGACTGTGGTGAACACCTCAGAGGAAGGGCATTAGCTAGGAAAATCTTGCGAGCCAATTTTTTTTGGCCCAAGATACGACAAGACGCAACCATGAAAGTTCGAACTTGTGACAAGTGCCAGAAACATGCTCTCCTAACAGTAAAACCTCCGGCACCCATCCAACTGATATTCCAACCTTTGCCATTAGCGCAATGGGGTCTAGACATACTGGGGCCATTCCCAATGGCATCTGCTCAATGAAAATTCTTGCTGGTAGCTACAGATTACTTCACTAAGTGGGTAGAAGCTGAACCTTTGGCAACCATCACGGAAAAGAAAGTGGAAGGGATGGTATGGAAAGACATTATTTGTCGTTTTGGCATGCCACGTATACTCAATACAGATCATGGAACACAATTCGATTCAAATGCATTCAGAGCTTTTTGTCATCGATGGGAAATCAGTCTAAGAATATCATCCATAGCATACCCCTAAGCGAACGGACAAGCTGAAGCAAGCAACAAAACCATACTAACAACGGCTTAAAGACCCAATTAGAAAAGGCAAGAGGTGGAGGGCCGATGAGCTCCCCAGCATCTTGTGGGCATATCGCACAACTAGTCGGGTACCCCACAGCGGGAAACACCTTTTAGCTTGGCATATG